>NW_027488682.1:313877-627755 GCF_050948215.1 Halictus rubicundus | reverse complement strand
AGAGAATAGGATAGGATAGAGGATAGGAGAGGATAGAGGATAGGATAGGATAGAGTATAGGATAGGATACAGAATAGAATACGATAGAGGATAGGATAGGATAGAGGATAGGATAGTATAGAGAATAGAATAGGATGGAGGATAGGATAGAGGATTGGATAGGATTGAGGATATTATGGGATAGAGAATAGGATAGGATAGGATAGTATAGAGGATAGGATAGAATAGAGTACAGGATATTATAGAGGATAAGATAATATAGAGAATAGGATAGGATAGAGGATAGGAGAGGATAGAGGATAGGATAGGATAGAGGATAGGATAGGATAGAGTATAGGATAGGATAGAGAATAGAATACGATAGAGGATAGGATAGGATAGAGGATAGGATAGTATAGAGAATAGAATAGGATAGAGGATAGGATAGGATTGAGGATAGGATAGGATAGATGATAGGATAGAGGATTGGATGGGATAGAGGATACGATACGATAGAGGATCGGATAGGATAGAGGGTAGAATAGAGAATTGGATGGCATAGAGGATACGATACGATAGAGGATAGGATAGGATAGAGGATAGGATATTATAGAGGATAGGATAGGATAGACGATAGGATAGGGGATTGGATAGGATAGAGGATATGATAGGATAGAGGATAGGATAGGATAGAGGATAGGATAGGATAGAGGATAGGATAGGACAGAGGATACCATACGATAGAGGATATGCTAGGATAGACGGTAGGATAGAGAATTGGATAGGATAGAGGATACGATACGATAGAGGATAGGATAGGGTATATGATATTATGGGATGGAGGATAGGATAGGATAGACGATAGGATGGGGGATTGGATAGGATAGATGATATGATAGGATAGAGGATAGGACAGGACAGAGGATAGGATAGGACAGAGGATAGGATAGGATAGAGGAGAGGATAGGATAGACGATAGGATAGGATAGAGTACAGGATAGTATAGAGGATAAGATAATATAGAGAATAGGATAGGATAGAGGATAGGACAGGATAGAGGATAGGATAGGATGGAGGATAGGATAGGATAGAGAATAGAATACGATAGAGGATAGGATAGGATAGAGGATAGGATAGTATAGAGAATAGAATAGGATAGAGGATAGGATAGGATTGAGGATAGGATAGGATAGATGATAGGATAGAGGATTGGATGGGATAGAGGATACGATACGATAGAGGATAGAATAGGATAGAGGGTAGGATAGAGAATTGGATGGCATAGAGGATACGACACGATACAGGATAGGATAGGATAGAGGATAGGATAGGATAGAGGATAGGATAGGATAGACGATAGGATAGGGGATTGGATAGGATAGAGGATATGATAGGATAGAGGATAGGATAGGATAGAGGATAGGATAGGATAGAGGATAGGATAGGACAGAGGATAGGATAGGATAGAGGATAGGATAGGGTAGAGGATAAGATACGATAGAGGATAGGATAGGATAGGATAGAGTACAGGATAGTATAGAGGATAAGATAATATAGAGAATAGGATAGGATAGAGGATAGGACAGGATGGAGGATAGGATAGGATAGAGTACAGGATAGTATAGAGGATAAGATAATATA
Source organism: Halictus rubicundus (assembly GCF_050948215.1). Classification (NCBI taxonomy): domain Eukaryota; kingdom Metazoa; phylum Arthropoda; class Insecta; order Hymenoptera; family Halictidae; genus Halictus; species Halictus rubicundus. Next base: position 626,135 of record NW_027488682.1, on the reverse strand, counting down.
GAGAATAGGATAGGATAGAGGATAGGACAGGATAGAGGATAGGATAGGATAGAGGGTAGGATAGAGAATTGAATAGGATTGAGGATGATATGGGATAGAGGATAGGATAGGATAGGATAGGATAGAGGATAAGATAGGATATATGATATTATAGGATGGAGGATACGATATTATAGAGGATAGGATAGGGTAGAGAATAGGATAAGATAGAGGATAGGATAGGGTAGAGGATAGGATAAGATAGAGGATAGGATAGAATAGAGTACAGGATAGTATAGAGGATAAGATAATATAGAGAATAGGATAGGATAGATGATAGGACATGATAGAGGATAGGATAGGACAGAGGATAGGATAGGACAGAGGATAGGATAGGATAGAGAATAGAATACGATAGAGGATAGGATAGGATAGAGGATAGGATAGTATAGAGAATAGAATAGGATAGAGGATAGGATAGGATTGAGGATAGGATAGGATAGATGATAGGATAGAGGATTGGATGGGATAGAGGATACGATACGATAGAGGATAGAATAGGATAGAGGGTAGGATAGAGAATTGGATGGCATAGAGGATACGACACGATACAGGATAGGATAGGATAGAGGATAGGATAGGATAGAGGATAGGATAGGATAGACGATAGGATAGTGGATTGGATAGGATAGAGGATATGATAGGATAGAGGATAGGATAGGATAGAGGATAGGATAGGATAGAGGATAGGATAGGACAGAGGATAGGATAGGATAGAGGATAGGATAGGGTAGAGGATAAGATACGATAGAGGATAGGATAGGATAGGATAGAGTACAGGATAGTATAGAGGATAAGATAATATAGAGAATAGGATAGGATAGAGGATAGGACAGGATGGAGGATAGGATAGGATAGAGTACAGGATAGTATAGAGGATAAGATAATATAGAGAATAGGATAGGATAGAGGATAGGACAGGATAGAGGATAGGATAGGATAGAGGGTAGGATAGAGAATTGAATAGGATTGAGGATGATATGGGATAGAGGATAGGATAGGATAGGATAGGATAGAGGATAAGATAGGATATATGATATTATAGGATGGAGGATACGATATTATAGAGGATAGGATAGGGTAGAGAATAGGATAAGATAGAGGATAGGATAGGGTAGAGGATAGGAAAGATAGAGGATAGGATAGAATAGAGTACAGGATAGTATAGAGGATAAGATAATATAGAGAATAGGATAGGATAGATGATAGGACATGATAGAGGATAGGATAGGATAGAGGATGGGATAGGATAGAGGATAGGATAGTATAGAGAATAGAATAGGATAGAGGATAGGATAGGACAGAGGATAGGATAGGACAGAGGATAGGATAGGATAGAGGAGAGGATAGGATAGAGGATAGGATAGGATAGAGTACAGGATAGTATAGAGGATAAGATAATATAGAGAATATAATAGGTTAGAGGATAGGACAGGATAGAGGATAGGATAGGATAGAGGATAGGATAGTATAGAGAATAGAATAGAATAGAGGATAGGATAGGATTGAGGATAGGATAGGATAGATGATAGGATAGAGGATTGGATAGGATAGAGGATACGATACGATAGAGGATAGGATAGGATAGAGGGTAGGATAGAGAATTGAATAGGATTGAGGATATTATGGGATAGAGGATAGGATAGGATAGGATAGGATAGAGGATAGGATAGGATAGAGGATAGGATAGGATAGAGGATAGGATAGGATAGAGGATAGGATAGGTTAGAGGATAGGATAGGATAGAGGATAGGATAGGATAGAGGATAGGATAGGATATATGATATTATAGGATGGAGGATACGATATTATAGAGGATAGTATAGGATAGAGGATAGGATAGGATAGAGGATAGGATAGGATAGAGGATATGATAAGCTAGGATAGAGGATAGGATAGGATAGAGGATAGGACAGGATAGAGGATAGGATAGGATAGAGGATAGGATAGGATAGGATGGAGGATAGGATAGGATAGAGTATAGGATAGGATAGAGAACAGAATACGATAGAGGATAGGATAGGATAGAGGATAGGATAGTATAGAGAATAGAATAGGATAGAGGATAGGATAGAGAATTGGATGGGATAGAGGATAAGATACGATAGAGGATAGGATAGGATAGAGGATGGGATAGGACAGAGGATAGGATAGGATAGATGATAGAATAGGATAGAGGATAGGATAGGATTGAGTATAGGATAGGATAGAGGATAGGATAGGATAGAGGATAGGATATAATAGAGGATAGGATAGGATAGAGGATAGAATAGTATAGAGAATAGAATAGGATAGAGGATAGGATAGGATTGAGGATAGGATAGGATAGATGATAGGATAGAGGATTGGATGGGATAGAGGATACGATACGATAGAGGATAGGATAGGATAGGATAGAGGATAGGATAGGATAGACGATAGGATAGGACAGAGGATAGGATAGGATAGAGGATAGGATAGGGTAGAGGATAAGATACGATAGAGGATAGGATAGGATAGAGTACAGGATAGTATAGAGGATAAGATAATATAGAGAATAGGATAGGATAGAGGATAGGACAGGATGGAGGATAGGATAGGATAGAGTACAGGATAGTATAGAGGATAAGATAATATAGAGAATAGGATAGGATAGAGGATAGGACAGGATAGAGGATAGGATAGGATAGAGGATAGGATAGGATGGAGGATAGGATGGAGGATAGGATAGGATAGAGGATAGGATAGGATAGAGGATAGGATAGTATAGAGAATAGAATAGGATAGAGGATAGGATAGGATTGAGGATAGGATAGGATAGATGATAGGATAGAGGTTTGGATAGGATAGAGGATACGATACGATAGAGGATAGGATAGGATAGAGGATAGGATAGGATAGAGGATAGGATAGGATAGAGGATATGATAAGCTAGGATAGAGGATAGGATAGGATAGAGGATAGGACAGGATAGAGGATAGGATAGGATAGAGGATAGAATAGGATAGGATGGAGGATAGGATAGGATAGAGTATAGTATAGAGAATAGAATACGATAGAGGATAGGATAGGATAGAGGATAGGATAGTATAGAGAATAGAATAGGATAGTGGATAGGATAGAGAATTGGATGGGATAGAGGATAAGATACGATAGAGGATAGGATAGGATAGAGGATGGGATAGGACAGAGGATAGGATAGGATAGAGGATAGAATAGGATAGAGGATAGGATAGGATTGAGTATAGGATAGGATAGAGGATAGGATAGGATAGAGGATAGGATATAATAGAGGATAGGATAGGATAGAGGATAGAATAGGATAGGATTGAGGATAGGATAGGATAGATGATAGGATAGAGGATTGGATAGGATAGAGGATACGATACGATAGAGGATAGGATAGGATAGAGGGTAGGATAGAGAATTGAATAGGATTGAGGATATTATAGGATAGAGGATATTATAGGATAGAGGATAGGATAGGATAGGATAGGATAGAGGATAGGATAGGCTAGATGATAGGATAAGATAGAGGATAGGATAGAATAGAGCACAGGATAGTATAGAGGATAAGATAATATAGAGAATAGGATAGGATAGAGGATAGGACAGGATAGAGGATAGGATAGGATAGGAGGATAGGATAGGATAGGATAGAGGATAGGATAGGATATAGGATAGAATAGGATAGATGATAGGATAGAGGATAGGATAGGATAGAGGGTAGGATAGAGAATTGAATAGGATTGAGGATATTATGGGATAGAGGATAGGATAGGATAGGATAGGATAGAGGATAGGATATGGTAGAGGATAGGATAAGATAGAGGATAGGATAGAATAGAGTACAGGATAGTATAGAGGATAAGATTATATAGAGAATAGGATAGGATAGAGGATAGGACAGGATAGAGGATAGGATAGGATAGAGGATACGACAGGATAGAGGATAGGATAGGATAGAGGATAGGATAGGATAGAGGGTAGGATGGAGAATTGAATAGGATTGAGGATATTATGGGATAGAGGATAGGATAGGATAGGGTAGGATAGAGGATAGGATAGGATAGAGGATAGGATAGGATAGAGGATAGGATAGGTTAGAGGATAGGATAGGATAGAGGATAGGATAGGATAGAGGATAGGATAGGATAGAGGATAGGATAGGATAGAGGATATGATAAGCTAGGATAGAGGATAGGATAGGATAGAGGATAGGACAGGATAGAGGATAGGATAGGATAGAGGATAGGATAGGATAGGATGGAGGATAGGATAGGATAGAGTATAGGATAGGATAGAGAATAGAATACGATAGAGGATAGGATAGGATAGAGGATAGGATAGTATAGAGAATAGAATAGGATAGAGTATAGGATAGAGAATTGGATGGGATAGAGGATAAGATACGATAGAGGATAGGATAGGATAGAGGATGGGATAGGACAGAGGATAGGATAGGATAGAGGATAGAATAGGATAGAGGATAGGATAGGATTGAGTATTGGATAGGATAGAGGATAGGATAGGATAGAGGATAGGATATAATAGAGGATAGGATAGGATAGAGGATAGAATAGGATAGGATTGAGGATAGGATAGGATAGATGATAGGATAGAGGATTGGATAGGATAGAGGATACGATACGATAGAGGATAGGATAGGATAGAGGGTAGGATAGAGAATTGAATAGGATTGAGGATATTATAGGATAGAGGATATTATAGGATAGAGGATAGGATAGGATAGGATAGGATAGAGGATAGGATAGGCTAGATGATAGGATAAGATAGAGGATAGGATAGAATAGAGCACAGGATAGTATAGAGGATAAGATAATATAGAGAATAGGATAGGATAGAGGATAGGACAGCATAGAGGATAGGATAGGATAGAGGATAGGATAGGATAGAGGATAGGATAGGATATAGGATAGAATAGGATAGATGATAGGATAGAGGATAGGATAGGATATAGGATAGAATAGGATAGATGATAGGATAGAGGATTGGATAGGATAGAGGATACGATACGATAGAGGATAAGATTGGATAGAGGGTAGGATAGAGAATTGGATGGGATAGAGGATAAGATACGATAGAGGATAGGATAGGATAGAGGGTAGGATAGAGAATTGAATAGGATTGAGGATATTATGGGATAGAGGATAGGATAGGATAGGATAGGATAGAGGATAGGATATGGTAGAGGATAGGATAAGATAGAGGATAGGATAGAATAGAGTACAGGATAGTATAGAGGATAAGATTATATAGAGAATAGGATAGGATAGAGGATAGGACAGGATAGAGGATAGGATAGGATAGAGGATACGACAGGATAGAGGATAGGATAGGATAGAGGATAGGATAGGATAGAGGATAGGATAGGATATAGGATAGAATAGGATAGATGATAGGATAGAGGTTTGGATAGGATAGAGGATACGATACGATAGAGGATAGGATAGGATAGATGATAGGATAGGATAGAGGATAGGATAGGATAGAGGATATGATAAGCTAGGATAGAGGATAGGATAGGATTGAGGATAGGATAGGATAGAGGATAGGATAGGATAGAGGATAGGATAGGATAGAGGATAGGATAGAGGATTGGATAGGATTGAGGATATTATGGGATAGAGGATTGGATAGGATAGGATAGGATAGGATAGAGGATAGGATAGGATAGAGGATATGATAAGCTAGGATAGAGGATAGGATAGGATAGAGGGTAGGATAGAGAATTGAATAGGATTGAGGATGATATGGGATAGAGGATAGGATAGGATAGGATAGGATAGAGGATAAGATAGGATATATGATATTATAGGATGGAGGATACGATATTATAGAGGATAGGATAGGGTAGAGAATAGGATAAGATAGAGGATAGGATAGTGTAGAGGATAGGATAAGATAGAGGATAGGATAGAATAGAGTACAGGATAGTATAGAGGATAAGATAATATAGAGAATAGGATAGGATAGATGATAGGACATGATAGAGGATAGGATAGGATAGAGGATGGGATAGGATAGAGGATAGGATAGTATAGAGAATAGAATAGGATAGAGGATAGGATAGGACAGAGGATAGGATAGGACAGAGGATAGGATAGGATAGAGGAGAGGATAGGATAGAGGATAGGATAGGATAGAGTACAGGATAGTATAGAGGATAAGATAATATAGAGAATATAATAGGTTAGAGGATAGGACAGGATAGAGGATAGGATAGGATAGAGGATAGGATAGTATAGAGAATAGAATAGAATAGAGGATAGGATAGGATGAGGATAGGATAGGATAGATGATAGGATAGAGGATTGGATAGGATAGAGGATAGGATACGATAGAGGATTGGATAGGATAGAGGATAGGATACGATAGATGATAGGATAGGATAGAGGGTAGGATAGAGAATTGGATGGGATAGAGGATACGATACGATAGAGGATAGGATAGGATAGAGGATGGGATAGGACAGAGGACAGGATAGGATAGAGGATTGAATAGGATAGAGGATAGGATAGGATTGAGGATAGGATAGGATAGATGATAGGATAGAGGATTGGATAGGATAGAGGATACGATACGATAGAGGATAGGATAGGATAGAGGGTAGGATTGAGAATTGAATAGGATTGAGGATATTATGGGATAGAGGATAGGATAGGATAGGATAGGATAGAGGATAGGATAGGATAGAGGATAGGATAGGATAGAGGATAGGATAGGTTAGAGGATAGGATAGGATAGAGGATAGGATAGGATAGAGGATAGGATAGGATATATGATATTATAGGATGGAGGATACGATATTATAGAGGATAGTATAGGATAGAGGATAGGATAGGATAGAGGATAGGATAGGATAGAGGATATGATAAGCTAGGATAGAGGATAGGATAGGATAGAGGATAGGACAGGATAGAGGATAGGATAGGATAGAGGATAGGATAGGATAGGATGGAGGATAGGATAGGATAGAGTATAGGATAGGATAGAGAATAGAATACGATAGAGGATAGGATAGGATAGAGGATAGGATAGTATAGAGAATAGAATAGGATAGAGGATAGGATAGAGAATTGGATGGGATAGAGGATAAGATACGATAGAGGATAGGATAGGATAGAGAATGGGATAGGACAGAGGATAGGATAGGATAGAGGATAGAATAGGATAGAGGATAGGATAGGATTGAGTATAGGATAGGATAGAGGATAGGATAGGATAGAGGATAGGATATAATAGAGGATAGGATAGGATAGAGGATAGAATAGGATAGGATTGAGGATAGGATAGGATAGATGATAGGATAGAGGATTGGATAGGATAGAGGATACGATACGATAGAGGATAGGATAGGATAGAGGATAGGATAGGATAGAGGATAGGATAGGATAGAGGATAGGATAGAGGATTGGATAGGATTGAGGATATTATGGGATAGAGGATAGGATAGGATAGGATAGGATAGAGGATAGGATAGGATAGAGGATATGATAAGCTAGGATAGAGGATAGGATAGGATTGAGGATAGGATAGAATAGAGTACAGGATAGTATAGAGGATAAGATAATATAGAGAATAGGATAGGATAGAGGATAGGACAGGATAGAGGATAGGATAGGATAGAGGATAGGATAGGATAGAGGATAGGATAGGATAGATGATAGGATAGAGGATTGGATAGGATAGAGGATACGATACGATAGAGGATAAGATAGGATAGAGGGTTGGATAGAGAATTGGATAAGGATAGAGGATACGATACGATAGAGGATAGGATAGGATAGAGGATGGGATAGGACAGAGGATAGGATAGGATAGAGGATAGAATAGGATAGAGGATAGGATAGGATTGAGGATAGGATAGGATAGATGATAAGATAGAGGATTGGATAGGATAGAGGATACGATACGATAGAGGATAGGATAGGATAGAGGGTAGGATAGAGAATTGAATAGGATTGAGGATGATATGGGATAGAGGATAGGATAGGATAGGATAGGATAGAGGATAAGATAGGATATATGATATTATAGGATGGAGGATACGATATTATAGAGGATAGGATAGGGTAGAGAATAGGATAAGATAGAGGATAGGATAGGGTAGAGGATAGGATAAGATAGAGGATAGGATAGAATAGAGTACAGGATAGTATAGAGGATAAGATAATATAGAGAATAGGATAGGATAGATGATAGGACATGATACAGGATAGGATAGGATAGAGGATGGGATAGGATAGAGGATAGGATAGTATAGAGAATAGAATAGGATAGAGGATAGGATAGGACAGAGGATAGGATAGGACAGAGGATAGGATAGGATAGAGGAGAGGATAGGATAGAGGGTAGGATAGGATAGAGGATAGGATAGGATTGAGGATAGGATAGGATAGATGATAGGATAGAGGATTGGATAGGATAGAGGATACGATACGATAGAGGATAGGATAGGATAGAGGGTATGATAGGACAGAGGATAGGATAGGATAGAGGATAGGATAGGATAGGGGATAGGATAGGATAGAGGAGAGGATAGGACAGAGGATAGGATAGGACAGAGGATAGGATAGGATAGAGGAGAGGATAGGATAGAGGATAGGATAGGATAGAGTACAGGATAGTATAGAGGATAAGATAATATAGAGAATATAATAGGTTAGAGGATAGGACAGGATAGAGGATAGGATAGGATAGAGGATAGGATAGTATAGAGAATAGAATAGAATAGAGGATAGGATAGGATAGATGATAGGATAGAGGATTGGATAGGATAGAGGATAGGATACGATAGAGGATTGGATAGGATAGAGGATAGGATAGTATAGAGAATAGAATAGAATAGAGGATAGGATAGGATAGGGGATAGGATAGGATAGAGGATAGAATAGGATAGGATAGAGGATAGGATAGGATATATGATATTATTGGATGGAGGATACGATATTATAGAGGATAGGATAGGGTAGAGGATAGGATAAGATAGAGGATAGGATAGGATAGATGATAGGACATGATAGAGGATAGGATAGGATAGAGGATAGGATAGGATTGAGGATAGGATAGGATAGATGATAGGATAGAGGATTGGATAGGATAGAGGATACGATACGATAGAGGATAGGATAGGATAGAGGGTAGGATAGAGAATTGAATAGGATTGAGGATATTATAGGATAGAGGATAGGATAGGATAGGATAGGATAGAGGATAGGATAGGGTAGATGATAGGAGAAGATAGAGGATAGGATAGAATAGAGCACAGGATAGTATAGAGGATAAGATAATATAGAGATAAGGATAGGATAGAGGATAGGACAGGATAGAGGATAGGACAGGATAGAGGATAGGATAGGATAGAGGATTGGATAGGATAGAGGATACGATACGATAGAGGATAAGATAGCATAGAGGGTATCATAGAGAATTGGATGGGATAGAGGATAAGATACGATAGAGGATAGGATAGGATAGAGGATGGGATAGGACAGAGGATAGGATAGGATAGAGGATAGAATAGGATAGAGGATAGGATAGGATTGAGGATAGGATAGGATAGAGGATAGGATAGGATAGAGGATAGGATATAATAGAGGATAGGATAGGATAGAGGATAGAATAGGATAGGATTGAGGATAGGATAGGATAGATGATAGGATAGAGGATTAGATAGGATAGAGGATACGATACGATAGAGGATAGGATAGGATAGAGGGTAGGATAGAGAATTGAATAGGATTGAGGATATTATGGGATAGAGGATAGGATAGGATAGGATAGGATAGAGGATAGGATATGGTAGAGGATAGGATATAATAGAGGATAGGATAGAATAGAGCACAGGATAGTATAGAGGATAAGATAATATAGAGAATACGATAGGATAGAGGATAGGACAGGATAGAGGATAGGATAGGATATAGGATAGAATAGGATAGATGATAGGATAGAGGATTGGATAGGATAGAGGATACGATACGATAGAGGATAAGATAGGATAGAGGATAGAATAGGATAGGATTGAGGATAGGATAGGATAGATGATAGGATAGAGGATTGGATAGGATAGAGGATACGATACGATAGAGGATAGGATAGGATAGAGGGTAGGATAGAGAATTGAATAGGATTGAGGATATTATAGGATAGAGGATATTATAGGATAGAGGATAGGATAGGATAGGATAGGATAGAGGATAGGATAGGATTGAGGATAGGATAGGATAGATGATAGGATAGAGGATTGGATAGGATAGAGGATACGATACGATAGAGGATAGGATAGGATAGAGGGTAGGATAGAGAATTGAATAGGATTGAGGATATTATAGGATAGAGGATATTATAGGATAGAGGATAGGATAGGATAGGATAGGATAGAGGATAGGATAGGCTAGATCATAGGATAAGATAGAGGATAGGATAGAATAGAGCACAGGATAGTATAGAGGATAAGATAATATAGAGAATAGGATAGGATAGAGGATAGGACAGGATAGAGGATAGGATAGGATAGAGGATAGGATAGGATAGAGGATAGGATAGGATATAGGATAGAATAGGATAGATGATAGGATAGAGGATTGGATAGGATAGAGGATACGATACGATAGAGGATAAGATAGGATAGAGGGTAGGATAGAGAATTGGATGGGATAGAGGATAAGATACGATAGAGGATAGGATAGGATAGAGGGTAGGATAGAGAATTGAATAGGATTGAGGATATTATGGGATAGAGGATAGGATAGGATAGGATAGGATAGAGGATAGGATATGGTAGAGGATAGGATAAGATAGAGGATAGGATAGAATAGAGTACAGGATAGTATAGAGGATAAGATTATATAGAGAATAGGATAGGATAGATGATAGGACAGGATAGAGGATAGGATAGGATAGAGGATAGGACAGGATAGAGGATAGGATAGGATAGAGGATAGGATAGGATAGAGGATAGGATAGGATATAGGATAGAATAGGATAGATGATAGGATAGAGGATTGGATAGGATAGAGGATACGATACGATAGAGGATAAGATAGGATAGAGGGTAGGATAGAGAATTGGATGGGATAGAGGATAAGATACGATAGAGGATAGGATAGGATAGAGGATGGGATAGGACAGAGGATAGGATAGGATAGAGGATAGAATGAGATAGAGGATAGGATAGGATTGAGTATAGGATAGGATAGAGGATAGGATAGGTTAGAGGATAGGATATAATAGAGGATAGGATAGGATAGAGGATAGAATAGGATAGGATTGAGGATAGGATAGGATAGATGATAGGATAGAGGATTGGATAGGATAGAGGATACGATACGATAGAGGATAAGATAGGATAGAGGGTAGGATAGAGAATTGGATGGGATAGACGATAAGATACGATAGAGGATAGGATAGGATAGAGGATGGGATAGGACAGAGGATAGGATAGGATAGAGGATAGAATAGGATAGAGGATAGGATAGGATTGAGTATAGGATAGGATAGGATAGAGGATAGGATATAATAGAGGATAGGATAGGATAGAGGATAGAATAGGATAGGATTGAGGATAGGATAGGATAGATGATAGGATAGAGGATTGGATAGGATAGAGGATACGATACGATAGAGGATAGGATAGGATAGAGGGTAGGATAGAGAATTGAATAGGATTGAGGATATTATAGGATAGAGGATATTATAGGATAGAGGGTAGGATAGGATAGGATAGGATAGAGGATAGGATAGGCTAGATGATAGGATAAGATAGAGGATAGGATAGAATAGAGCACAGGATAGTATAGAGGATAAGATAATATAGAGAATAGGATAGGATAGAGGATAGGACAGGATAGAGGATAGGATAGGATAGAGGATAGGATAGGATAGAGGATATGATAAGCTAGGATAGAGGATAGGATAGGATAGAGGATAGGACAGGATAGAGGATAGGATAGGATAGAGGATAGGATAGGATAGGATGGAGGATAGGATAGGATAGAGTATAGGATAGGATAGAGAATAGAATACGATAGAGGATAGGATAGGATAGAGGATAGGATAGTATAGAGAATAGAATAGGATAGAGGATAGGATAGAGAATTGGATGGGATAGAGGATAAGATACGATAGAGGATAGGATAGGATAGAGGATGGGATAGGACAGAGGATAGGATAGGATAGAGGATAGAATAGGATAGAGGATAGGATAGGATAGAGGATAGAATAGGATAGGATTGAGGATAGGATAGGATAGATGATAGGATAGAGGATTGGATAGGATAGAGGATACGATACGATAGAGGATAGGATAGGATAGAGGATAGGATAGGATAGAGGATAGGATAGGATAGAGGATAGGATAGAGGATTGGATAGGATTGAGGATATTATGGGATAGAGGATAGGATAGGATAGGATAGGATAGAGGATAGGATAGGATAGAGGATATGATAAGCTAGGATAGAGGATAGGATAGGATTGAGGATAGGATAGAATAGAGTACAGGATAGTATAGAGGATAAGATAATATAGAGAATAGGATAGGATAGAGGATAGGACAGGATAGAGGATAGGATAGGATAGAGGATAGGATAGGATAGAGGATAGGATAGGATAGATGATAGGATAGAGGATTGGATAGGATAGAGGATACGATACGATAGAGGATAAGATAGGATAGAGGGTAGGATAGAGAATTGGATAAGGATAGAGGATACGATACGATAGAGGATAGGATAGGATAGAGGATGGGATAGGACAGAGGATAGGATAGGATAGAGGATAGAATAGGATAGAGGATAGGATAGGATTGAGGATAGGATAGGATAGATGATAAGATAGAGGATTGGATAGGATAGAGGATACGATACGATAGAGGATAGGATAGGATAGAGGGTAGGATAGAGAATTGAATAGGATTGAGGATGATATGGGATAGAGGATAGGATAGGATAGGATAGGATAGAGGATAAGATAGGATATATGATATTATAGGATGGAGGATACGATATTATAGAGGATAGGATAGGGTAGAGAATAGGATAAGATAGAGGATAGGATAGGGTAGAGGATAGGATAAGATAGAGGATAGGATAGAATAGAGTACAGGATAGTATAGAGGATAAGATAATATAGAGAATAGGATAGGATAGATGATAGGACATGATACAGGATAGGATAGGATAGAGGATGGGATAGGATAGAGGATAGGATAGTATAGAGAATAGAATAGGATAGAGGATAGGATAGGACAGAGGATAGGATAGGACAGAGGATAGGATAGGATAGAGGAGAGGATAGGATAGAGGGTAGGATAGGATAGAGGATAGGATAGGATTGAGGATAGGATAGGATAGATGATAGGATAGAGGATTGGATAGGATAGAGGATACGATACGATAGAGGATAGGATAGGATAGAGGGTAGGATAGGACAGAGGATAGGATAGGATAGAGGATAGGATAGGATAGGGGATAGGATAGGATAGAGGAGAGGATAGGACAGAGGATAGGATAGGACAGAGGATAGGATAGGATAGAGGAGAGGATAGGATAGAGGATAGGATAGGATAGAGTACAGGATAGTATAGAGGATAAGATAATATAGAGAATATAATAGGTTAGAGGATAGGACCGGATAGAGGATAGGATAGGATAGAGGATAGGATAGTATAGAGAATAGAATAGAATAGAGGATAGGATAGGATAGATGATAGGATAGAGGATTGGATAGGATAGAGGATAGGATACGATAGAGGATTGGATAGGATAGAGGATAGGATAGTATAGAGAATAGAATAGAATAGAGGATAGGATAGGATAGGGGATAGGATAGGATAGAGGATAGAATAGGATAGGATAGAGGATAGAATAGGATATATGATATTATTGGATGGAGGATACGATATTATAGAGGATAGGATAGGGTAGAGGATAGGATAAGATAGAGGATAGGATAGGATAGATGATAGGACATGATAGAGGATAGGATAGGATAGAGGATAGGATAGGATTGAGGATAGGATAGGATAGATGATAGGATAGAGGATTGGATAGGATAGAGGATACGATACGATAGAGGATAGGATAGGATAGAGGGTAGGATAGAGAATTGAATAGGATTGAGGATATTATAGGATAGAGGATAGGATAGGATAGGATAGGATAGAGGATAGGATAGGGTAGATGATAGGAGAAGATAGAGGATAGGATAGAATAGAGCACAGGATAGTATAGAGGATAAGATAATATAGAGATAAGGATAGGATAGAGGATAGGACAGGATAGAGGATAGGACAGGATAGAGGATAGGATAGGATAGAGGATTGGATAGGATAGAGGATACGATACGATAGAGGATAAGATAGCATAGAGGGTATCATAGAGAATTGGATGGGATAGAGGATAAGATACGATAGAGGATAGGATAGGATAGAGGATGGGATAGGACAGAGGATAGGATAGGATAGAGGATAGAATAGGATAGAGGATAGGATAGGATTGAGGATAGGATAGGATAGAGGATAGGATAGGATAGAGGATAGGATATAATAGAGGATAGGATAGGATAGAGGATAGAATAGGATAGGATTGAGGATAGGATAGGATAGATGATAGGATAGAGGATTAGATAGGATAGAGGATACGATACGATAGAGGATAGGATAGGATAGAGGGTAGGATAGAGAATTGAATAGGATTGAGGATATTATGGGATAGAGGATAGGATAGGATAGGATAGGATAGAGGATAGGATATGGTAGAGGATAGGATATAATAGAGGATAGGATAGAATAGAGCACAGGATAGTATAGAGGATAAGATAATATAGAGAATACGATAGGATAGAGGATAGGACAGGATAGAGGATAGGATAGGATAGAGGATAGGATAGGATAGAGGATAGGATAGGATATAGGATAGAATAGGATAGATGATAGGATAGAGGATTGGATAGGATAGAGGATACGATACGATAGAGGATAAGATAGGATAGAGGATAGAATAGGATAGGATTGAGGATAGGATAGGATAGATGATAGGATAGAGGATTGGATAGGATAGAGGATACGATACGATAGAGGATAGGATAGGATAGAGGGTAGGATAGAGAATTGAATAGGATTGAGGATATTATAGGATAGAGGATATTATAGGATAGAGGATAGGATAGGATAGGATAGGATAGAGGATAGGATAGGATTGAGGATAGGATAGGATAGATGATAGGATAGAGGATTGGATAGGATAGAGGATACGATACGATAGAGGATAGGATAGGATAGAGGGTAGGATAGAGAATTGAATAGGATTGAGGATATTATAGGATAGAGGATATTATAGGATAGAGGATAGGATAGGATAGGATAGGATAGAGGATAGGATAGGCTAGATGATAGGATAAGATAGAGGATAGGATAGAATAGAGCACAGGATAGAATAGAGGATAAGATAATATACAGAATAGGATAGGATAGAGGATAGGACAGGATAGAGGATAGGATAGGATAGAGGATAGGATAGGATAGAGGATAGGATAGGATATAGGATAGAATAGGATAGATGATAGGATAGAGGATTGGATAGGATAGAGGATACGATACGATAGAGGATAAGATAGGATAGAGGGTAGGATAGAGAATTGGATGGGATAGAGGATAAGATACGATAGAGGATAGGATAGGATAGAGGGTAGGATAGAGAATTGAATAGGATTGAGGATATTATGGGATAGAGGATAGGATAGGATAGGATAGGATAGAGGATAGGATATGGTAGAGGATAGGATAAGATAGAGGATAGGATAGAATAGAGTACAGGATAGTATAGAGGATAAGATTATATAGAGAATAGGATAGGATAGATGATAGGACAGGATAGAGGATAGGATAGGATAGAGGATAGGACAGGATAGAGGATAGGATAGGATAGAGGATAGGATAGGATAGAGGATAGGATAGGATATAGGATAGAATAGGATAGATGATAGGATAGAGGATTGGATAGGATAGAGGATACGATACGATAGAGGATAAGATAGGATAGAGGGTAGGATAGAGAATTGGATGGGATAGAGGATAAGATACGATAGAGGATAGGATAGGATAGAGGATGGGATAGGACAGAGGATAGGATAGGATAGAGGATAGAATGAGATAGAGGATAGGATAGGATTGAGTATAGGATAGGATAGAGGATAGGATAGGTTAGAGGATAGGATATAATAGAGGATAGGATAGGATAGAGGATAGAATAGGATAGGATTGAGGATAGGATAGGATAGATGATAGGATAGAGGATTGGATAGGATAGAGGATACGATACGATAGAGGATAAGATAGGATAGAGGGTAGGATAGAGAATTGGATGGGATAGACGATAAGATACGATAGAGGATAGGATAGGATAGAGGATGGGATAGGACAGAGGATAGGATAGGATAGAGGATAGAATAGGATAGAGGATAGGATAGGATTGAGTATAGGATAGGATAGGATAGAGGATAGGATATAATAGAGGATAGGATAGGATAGAGGATAGAATAGGATAGGATTGAGGATAGGATAGGATAGATGATAGGATAGAGGATTGGATAGGATAGAGGATACGATACGATAGAGGATAGGATAGGATAGAGGGTAGGATAGAGAATTGAATAGGATTGAGGATATTATAGGATAGAGGATATTATAGGATAGAGGGTAGGATAGGATAGGATAGGATAGAGGATAGGATAGGCTAGATGATAGGATAAGATAGAGGATAGGATAGAATAGAGCACAGGATAGTATAGAGGATAAGATAATATAGAGAATAGGATAGGATAGAGGATAGGACAGGATAGAGGATAGGATAGGATAGAGGATAGGATAGGATAGAGGATAGGATAGGATATAGGATAGAATAGGATAGATGATAGGATAGAGGATTGGATAGGATAGAGGATACGATACGATAGAGGATAAGATAGGATAGAGGGTAGGATAGAGAATTGGATGGGATAGAGGATAAGATACGATAGAGGATAGGATAGGATAGAGGGTAGGATAGAGAATTGAATAGGATTGAGGATATTATGGGATAGAGGATAGGATAGGATAGGATAGGATAGAGGATAGGATATGGTAGAGGATAGGATAAGATAGAGGATAGGATAGAATAGAGTACAGGATAGTATAGAGGATAAGATAATATAGAGAATAGGATAGGATGGAGGATAGGACAGGATAGAGGATAGGATACGATAGAGGATAGGATAGGATAGAGGATTGGATAGGATAGAGGATACGATACGATAGAGGATAAGATAGCATAGAGGGTAGGATAGAGAATTGGATGGGATAGAGGATAAGATACGATAGAGGATAGGATAGGATAGAGGATGGGATAGGACAGAGGATAGGATAGGATAGAGGATAGAATAGGATAGAGGATAGGATAGGATTGAGGATAGGATAGGATAGAGGATAGGATAGGATAGAGGATAGGATATAATAGAGGATAGGATAGGATAGAGGATAGAATAGGATAGGATTGAGGACAGGATAGGATAGATGATAGGATAGAGGATTAGATAGGATAGAGGATACGATACGATAGAGGATAGGATAGGATAGAGGGTAGGATAGAGAATTGAATAGGATTGAGGATATTATGGGATAGAGGATAGGATAGGATAGGATAGGATAGAGGATAGGATATGGTAGAGGATAGGATATAATAGAGGATAGGATAGAATAGAGCACAGGATAGTATAGAGGATAAGATAATATAGAGAATACGATAGGATAGAGGATAGGACAGGATAGAGGATAGGATAGGATAGAGGATAGGATAGGATAGAGGATAGGATAGGATATAGGATAGAATAGGATAGATGATAGGATAGAGGATTGGATAGGATAGAGGATACGATACGATAGAGGATAAGATAGGATAGAGGATAGAATAGGATAGGATTGAGGATAGGATAGGATAGATGATAGGATAGAGGATTGGATAGGATAGAGGATACGATACGATAGAGGATAGGATAGGATAGAGGGTAGGATAGAGAATTGAATAGGATTGAGGATATTATAGGATAGAGGATATTATAGGATAGAGGATAGGATAGGATAGGATAGGATAGAGGATAGGATAGGATTGAGGATAGGATAGGATAGATGATAGGATAGAGGATTGGATAGGATAGAGGATACGATACGATAGAGGATAGGATAGGATAGAGGGTAGGATAGAGAATTGAATAGGATTGAGGATATTATAGGATAGAGGATATTATAGGATAGAGGATAGGATAGGATAGGATAGGATAGAGGATAGGATAGGCTAGATGATAGGATAAGATAGAGGATAGGATAGAATAGAGCACAGGATAGTATAGAGGATAAGATAATATAGAGAATAGGATAGGATAGAGGATAGGACAGGATAGAGGATAGGATAGGATAGAGGATAGGATAGGATAGAGGATAGGATAGGATATAGGATAGAATAGGATAGATGATAGGATAGAGGATTGGATAGGATAGAGGATACGATACGATAGAGGATAAGATAGGATAGAGGGTAGGATAGAGAATTGGATGGGATAGAGGATAAGATACGATAGAGGATAGGATAGGATAGAGGGTAGGATAGAGAATTGAATAGGATTGAGGATATTATGGGATAGAGGATAGGATAGGATAGGATAGGATAGAGGATAGGATATGGTAGAGGATAGGATAAGATAGAGGATAGGATAGAATAGAGTACAGGATAGTATAGAGGATAAGATTATATAGAGAATAGGATAGGATAGATGATAGGACAGGATAGAGGATAGGATAGGATAGAGGATAGGACAGGATAGAGGATAGGATAGGATAGAGGATAGGATAGGATAGAGGATAGGATAGGATATAGGATAGAATAGGATAGATGATAGGATAGAGGATTGGATAGGATAGAGGATACGATACGATAGAGGATAAGATAGGATAGAGGGTAGGATAGAGAATTGGATGGGATAGAGGATAAGATACGATAGAGGATAGGATAGGATAGAGGATGGGATAGGACAGAGGATAGGATAGGATAGAGGATAGAATGAGATAGAGGATAGGATAGGATTGAGTATAGGATAGGATAGAGGATAGGATAGGTTAGAGGATAGGATATAATAGAGGATAGGATAGGATAGAGGATAGAATAGGATAGGATTGAGGATAGGATAGGATAGATGATAGGATAGAGGATTGGATAGGATAGAGGATACGATACGATAGAGGATAAGATAGGATAGAGGGTAGGATAGAGAATTGGATGGGATAGACGATAAGATACGATAGAGGATAGGATAGGATAGAGGATGGGATAGGACAGAGGATAGGATAGGATAGAGGATAGAATAGGATAGAGGATAGGATAGGATTGAGTATAGGATAGGATAGAGGATAGGATAGGATAGAGGATAGGATATAATAGAGGATAGGATAGGATAGAGGATAGAATAGGATAGGATTGAGGATAGGATAGGATAGATGATAGGATAGAGGATTGGATAGGATAGAGGATACGATACGATAGAGGATAGGATAGGATAGAGGGTAGGATAGAGAATTGAATAGGATTGAGGATATTATAGGATAGAGGATATTATAGGATAGAGGATAGGATAGGATAGGATAGGATAGAGGATAGGATAGGCTAGATGATAGGATAAGATAGAGGATAGGATAGAATAGAGCACAGGATAGTATAGAGGATAAGATAATATAGAGAATAGGATAGGATAGAGGATAGGACAGGATAGAGGATAGGATAGGATAGAGGATAGGATAGGATAGAGGATAGGATAGGATATAGGATAGAATAGGATAGATGATAGGATAGAGGATTGGATAGGATAGAGGATACGATACGATAGAGGATAAGATAGGATAGAGGGTAGGATAGAGAATTGGATGGGATAGAGGATAAGATACGATAGAGGATAGGATAGGATAGAGGGTAGGATAGAGAATTGAATAGGATTGAGGATATTATGGGATAGAGGATAGGATAGGATAGGATAGGATAGAGGATAGGATATGGTAGAGGATAGGATAAGATAGAGGATAGGATAGAATAGAGTACAGGATAGTATAGAGGATAAGATAATATAGAGAATAGGATAGGATGGAGGATAGGACAGGATAGAGGATAGGATAGGATAGAGGATAGGATAGGATAGAGGATAGGATAGGATAGAGGA
This sequence comes from Halictus rubicundus, assembly GCF_050948215.1. Taxonomy (NCBI): domain Eukaryota; kingdom Metazoa; phylum Arthropoda; class Insecta; order Hymenoptera; family Halictidae; genus Halictus; species Halictus rubicundus. The sequence continues at coordinate 605,856 of NW_027488682.1, read as the reverse complement.
TAGGATAGGATAGATGATAGTGTTGAGAATAAGCGTAAATTTAAAATTAGCGCGGTAGTATAGTATGCGTACAGCGCTCAGTGTGTAAGAGAGGAGAACTAGAACAAGACAAAGCACTGCGCGTAGAAAGACCGAGAATACGGCCCTGTTCCTTTGTAGACGTCGTATAGAGAAGACGTTAGAAGACGTGTTACGTATAAAAGTGTATTACGTATATATTAAATAAAACATGTTAATTATCCACGAATATTAACATGGTAGCAGAGCGTGGTTACCAACTTTTGTTATAATAATGATAAACGTGGGCATGAAAGAAATAGCCGGTGAGAGCACGTGGCAGAAAAATGAAATCCAGTAATGAGAAAGAAATCTCCAGTACATGAAGAAAAATTAAAGAAGGAACTATTGAAGAAATTTGTGAAAGGTGCAGCAGAGGTAATATTTTTAAAAAATCTGATATACAAAGCTAGAGAAATTTCGACAGGAGACAAGATGGCTCAACGTGCTGCAGTCGATGATGTAAAAATCTTTTTACCGGTATTTGATGGACAAGGCTACCCGATGTGGAGAAAAAGGATGATAACTTTTTTAAAGATGAAAGACTGTGAAAAAGTAGTCACTGCGGAAAGAGAAAACGAAGAAGAGGCTACCTGGAAAAGGTTAGAATTGAAAGCAACAAATTATATATATAGTGCTATTTCTGATCGACAGATGGAATTCATCTGCGATGAGGAAACACCACGTGCGATTATAAAAAAATTTGATAGAATGTATTTAAGAGAATCTACAGCTTTACAAATTTGTGTGCGAAGTCAATTGGAAAAAATAAAGTTATCTGACTACTCTGAAAGTAGAGAATTTTTCAGTGCATTTGAAAAATTAATTATTGATTTAAAAAGTGCTGGTGCGACAGTTACGGAAAAGGAAAAGTTGAATTATTTGCTAAGAACACTGCCAAGTTCCTTGAGTCACATTGGCGATCTTATAGACGTTATGAAAATAGAAGATCAGACAGTTGAGTTTGTTGAAAATAAAATAAAATCGTTTGAACAACAAAATAAAGACAATGGTAAAAGAGGCGAATGCAGTTCCAACGCTTTCAAGAGTGAAAGAAAAGGAGACGGAAGATGTTTCAAATGCGGCAAACAAGGACATTACATACACGAGTGTACAAATACAAGTTTTACTACAAATCCGGTACGAGGTGCAAGAGGAAGTCAAAGGCGAGGAGGTGGAAATTTCCAAGAGACGCAGCAGAGGCATCGTTCTTATCGAGGCTCATGGCAACGTGGTTATGGTGCTAGTCAGAGAGGAAGTGCGCAGCATCCAGGCCCACGACGTTTCAGTAACTACAATAGCGAGCGAAATGATGATTGTAATTCATTTTATGTAGAAGTTAACAACAAAAAGGAAGGTAACAAAGTGGAAGTAAACAGTTGCGAAAATCGGGTTGAGTGGATATTAGACAGTGGGTGCACTGACCACATAATTAATAATGATAGTTATTATAATGAGTCGATTATTTTGCAGAATCCTGTAAATGTAAAAATAGGAGATTGGAGAATGCTGAAGGCAACAAAAGTTGGACAAGTAATTTGTAACTTTGTTCTAGATGACAGCATGCATGAGGTGACAATTAAAGATGTGTTCTTTGTAAAAGAAATGGATAGAAACTTAATTAGTTATGGAAAGGTAACGGTTAATAATAAGATTGTTTCAAAAGGTAAATTATCTAGAATATTCAATCCAAAGGGAGAATTGATTGCTGTAGCTGAGAAAGTGAATAATCTATATAAAATGCAAAGTTTCGTTAAAGGAAAGTTTACTTATAATTCAGAAAAAATGATTAATAAAATGACAGTTAAAGAAAGGCTTCATAGGTTGCTTGGTCATACAAATTTCAAATATGTAAGCATTTTGAGTAAAGAAAAATTAGTTGATGGTATACCGGAACAAATTGAAGAAGATTATTTAAAATGTGGTACATGTATACAGAATAAAATGCACAATATAGGGTTTGTAAACAATAGACAAAGAGCTCAAGATATATTAGAACTTATTCATGCGGACTTGAATGGCCCACACAAGACAGTAGGCCTAAGTGGAGAAAAATATTTTTTGACTATCATTGATGATTACAGTAAAATTGTAACTGTTTATCCGATTAAATCTAAAGATGAAGTTTATGCGTGTTTTGAAAAATATATTAATTTGGTAGAAAATCTAACCGGAAAAAGGATAAAGAAACTTAGGTGTGACAACGGAAAGGAATTTTTGAATGCTAATATGTACAAACTTGCAAAAGAAAAAGGAATTTACATTGAGCCGTGTCCACCTTATGTACATGAGTTAAATGGAACAGCTGAGCGGTACAACAGGTCGATTATGGATACCGCTAGATGTCTATTGTCAGATTCTAAGTTAAACAAAAGATTTTGGCCTGAGGTAGTAAAAACTGTTGCTTATTTAAAAAACAGAACATTAGCAAACACTTTAGAAAGAAAGACTCCTTATGAAATTTTTATTGGAAAAAGACCAAATATCAGTAACTTGAAATTATTTGGGAGCAAAGTCTTTGTTAGAGTACCAGAAAGTAAAAGAAATGATAAATGGGATAGGAAAGCAGATGTAGGCATCCTAGTAGGTTATGAAAATGTAGGATATAGAATATTAGTAAATAACAAAGTCGTTGCTGCTCGTCACGTTGATATAGTAGAAGAAATTGAAACATTAGTAGGTTTTAATGGAAATAATGACATAAATGAAAATTCTGAAATTGAAAGTGTAAACTCAGATAATAGTAATAAAAAATTAGAAGATTTCGATGATAAAGGTAATAGTGAGGAAACGCATGAATTAAGAAGGACTACTAGAAACAGAAGGAAACCAGACCGATATGCGCCTGAAGCAAATGTTAGTTGTATTTATGTAAATTATGTAAATGCAGAAAGTCCAGGAAATTATAGTGAAGCGATAGAGAGTAGCGAGTGTAATGAATGGAAAAAAGCAATGGATCATGAGATCAAATGTCTAAAGAAGAATGATACTTGGGAACTTATTCCTAAACCGGAAAGCAAGAAAATTATTGATTTAAAATGGATTTTTACTAAAAAGACTGAAAATAGATTTAAAGCTCGATTAGTGGTTAGGGGCTTTCAGCAGAGAGAAAAGTTAGTTGACTTATATTCTCCAGTAGCAAAAATGCAGACATTAAAAGTATTATTAGTTTATTGTGTGCAATATAATTTAATTATAAATCAAATGGATGTCGAATCTGCATTTTTGAACGGAAAAATTGTATCAGAGGTTTATGTTAAACAACCAGAGGGTTACGAAGATGGTACTAACCGTGTATGTAAACTTAAAAAGGCTCTATATGGCCTGAGAGAGAGTCCTAGAGCTTGGTACGAGTGTTTAGATAAATACCTTGTAAAACTAGGATTTAAACGAAGTGATCACGATTACTGTTTATTCAGTATGAACGTGCAAAATGATAAAATTTATTTAATAGTTTCTGTAGATGATATGTTAATCTGTTGTAAAGATCAAAGAAATTTGAACAATATTAAAAAGCTGTTGACTGATAGATTTAATGTTAAAGATATGGGGAAAATTAAAACGTACTTAGGAATAGACATCGAACATGACGAGAAAAATAGTGAAATGTCATTGAGTCAAAGAAATTATATCGAGTCGTTAGGTAGAAAATATAAACTAGAAAACACAAAGTTATATAACACTCCAATGGAGCAAAATTTAAAGTGTGAGCCAGCACACACGTTATGTGAGAATATTCAATATAGAAATTTGATAGGAGCGCTTTTATATATAAGTACCGGAACGAGACCCGATATAAGTTACAGCGTAAATTACTTAAGCCGTTTTCAGAATTGTTATGATAATAACCATTATAAATACGCATTAAGAATTCTAAAATACTTGTATCTAACCAAAGATTTGAAGTTGAACTTTAAGAAAAATGAAAAACATGAAATACTAGATTGTTTTGTTGATGCGGATTGGGCAGGAGACCCTATAGATAGAAAATCAACTACAGGCTATATCATAAGAATGTTTGGTAATGTAATAGAATGGAAATCCAGGAAACAAGGTAGTGTGGCCAAATCCTCTACGGGTGCTGAGTATGTCGCATTATCTGAATCAGTGAGTGAAGTTTTAGCATTGGGAGAATTATTAAAAGACTTTAATATTGAAATGAAAGGGCCAATTAAGATTTACGAAGATAATATAGGAGCAGTTGATATTAGTCACTTGGGAAACTTCACAAAAAGGTCAAAGTATATAGAGGTACACTATCATTTCGTAAACGAAAATTATGTAGCAGATAAAATTGATATCGAAAAAATAGACTCAAATGAAAATATAGCAGATATATTCACCAAGTCTTTGGGTAGAAATAAGTTTGAATATTTTAGAAAAGAAATGAGTTTGTTTTGAAAAGAATTTATAAATTGGGCTATTTATGACCAAAGATTATTATATTGTTTTTGAATTTGTATTTTAAATTTAAGGAGGTGTGTTGAGAATAAGCGTAAATTTAAAATTAGCGCGGTAGTATAGTATGCGTACAGCGCTCAGTGTGTAAGAGAGGAGAACTAGAACAAGACAAAGCACTGCGCGTAGAAAGACCGAGAATACGGCCCTGTTCCTTTGTAGACGTCGTATAGAGAAGACGTTAGAAGACGTGTTACGTATAAAAGTGTATTACGTATATATTAAATAAAACATGTTAATTATCCACGAATATTAACAGATAGGATAGAAGATTGGATAAGGATAGAGGATACGATACGATAGAGGATAGGATAGGATAGAGGATAGGATAGGATAGAGGATAGGATAGGATATATGATACTATAGGATGGAGGACACGATATTATAGAGGATAGTATAGGATAGAGGATAGGATAGGGTAGAGGATAGGATAAGATAGAGGATAGGATAGAATAGAGTACAGGATAGTATAGAGGATAAGATAATATAGAGAATAGGATAGGATAGAGGATAGGACAGGATAGAGGATAGGATAGGATAGAGGATAGGATAGGATAGAGGATAGGATAGGATAGATGATAGGATAGAGGATTGGATGAGGATAGAGGATACGATACGATAGAGGATAGGATAGGATAGAGGATGTGATAGGACAGAGGATAGGATAGGATAGAGGATAGAATAGGATAGAGGATAGGATAGGATTGAGGATAGGATAGGATAGATGATAGGATAGAGGATTGGATAGGATAGAGGATACGATACGATAGAGGATAGGATAGGATAGAGGGTAGGATAGAGAATTGAATAGGATTGAGGATATTATGGGATAGAGGATAGGATAGGATAGAGGATAGGATAGGATATATGATATTATAGGATGGAGGATACGATATTATAGAGGATAGGATAGGGTAGAGAATAGGATAAGATAGAGGATAGGATAGGGTAGAGGATAGGATAAGATAGAGGATAGGATAGAATAGAGTACAGGATAGTATAGAGGATAAGATAATATAGAGAATAGGATAGGATAGATGATAGGACACGATAAAGGATAGGATAGGATAGAGGATGGGAAAGGATAGAGGATAGGATAGTATAGAGAATAGAATAGGATAGACGATAGGATAGGATTGAGGATAGGATAGGATAGATGATAGGATAGAGGATTGGATAGGATAGAGGATACGATACGATACGATAGAGGATAAGATAGGATAGAGGGTAGGATAGAGAATTGGTTGGGATAGAGGATACGATACGATAGAGGATAGGATAGGATAGAGGATTGGATAGGACAGAGGATAGGATAGGATAGAGGATAGAATAGGATAGAGGATAGGATAGGATTGAGGATAGGATAGGATAGATGATAGCATAGAGGATTCGATAGGATAGAGGATACGATACGATAGAGGATAGGATAGGATAGAGGGTAGGATAGAGAATTGAATAGGATTGAGGATATTATGGGATAGAGGATAGGATAGGATAGGACAGGATAGAGGATACGATACGATAGAGGATAGGATAGGATAGAGGATAGGATAGTATAGAATATAGAATAGGATAGAGGATAGGATAGGATAGATGATAGGATAGAGGATTGGATAGGATAGAGGATACGATACGATAGAGGATAGGATAGGATAGAGGATGGGATAGGACAGAGGATAGGATAGGATAGAGGATAGGATAGGATAGAGGATAGGATAGGATAGAGGATAGGGTAGGATATAGGATATGATAGGCTAGGATAGAGGATAGGATAGGATTGAGGATAGGATAGGATATAGGATATGATAGGCTAGGATAGAGGATAGGATAGGATAGATGATAGGGTAGGATAGAGGATAGGATAGGGTAGAGGATAGGATAAGATAGAGGATAGGATAGAATAGAGTACAGGATAGTATAGAGGATAAGATAATATAGAGAATAGGATAGGATAGAGGATAGGACAGGATAGAGGATAGGATACGATAGAGGATAGGATAGGATAGAGGATACGATACGATAGATGATAGGATAGGATAGAGGATAGGATAGGATAGAGGATAGGATAGGATAGAGGATAGGATAGGATATATGATACTATAGAATGGAGGATACGATATTATAGAGGATAGTATAGGATAGAGGATAGGATAGGGTAGAGGATAGGATAGGATAGATGATAGGATAGAGGATTGGATAGGATAGAGGATACGATACGATAGAGGATAAGATAGGATAGAGGGTAGGATAGAGAATTGGATAAGGATAGAGGATACGATACGATAGAGGATAGGATAGGATAGAGGATGGGATAGGACAGAGGATAGGACAGGATAGAGGATAGGATCGTTTAGAGGATAGGATAGGATTGAGGATAGGATAGTATAGAGAATAGAATAGGATAGAGGATAGGATAGGATTGAGGATAGGATAGGATAGAGGATAGGATAGGGTAGAGGATAGGATAAGATAGGGGATAGGATAGAATGGAGTACAGGATAGTATAGAGGATAAGATAATATAGAGAATAGGATAGGATAGAGGATAGGACAGGATAGAGGATAGGATAGGATAGAGGATAGGATAGGATAGAGGATAGGACAGTATAGAGAATAGAATAGGATAGAGGATAGGATAGGATAGAGGATAGGATAGATGATAGGATAGAGGATTGGATAGGATAGAGGATACGATACGATAGAGGATAGGATAGGATAGAGGGTAGGATAGAGAATTGGATGGGATAGAGGATACGATACGATAGAGGAGAGGATAGGATAGAGGATGGGATAGGACAGAGGATAGGATAGGATAGAGGATAGAATAGGATAGAGGATAGGATAGGATAGATGATAGGATAGAGGATTGGATAGGATAGAGGATACGATACGATAGAGGATAAGATAGGATAGAGGGTAGGATAGAGAATTGGATAAGGATAAAGGATACGATACGATAGAGGATAGGATAGGATGGAGGATGGGATAGGACAGAGGATAGGATAATATAGAGGATAGAATAGGATAGAGGATAGGATAGGATTGAGGATAGGATAGGATAGATGATAGGATAGATGATTGGATAGGATAGAGGATACGATACGATAGAGGATAGGATAGGATAGAGGGTAGGATAGAGAATTGAATAGGATTGAGGATATTATGGGATAGAGGATAGGATAGGATAGGATAGGATAGAGGATAGGATAGGATATATGATATTATAGGATGGAGGATACGATATTATAGAGGATAGGATAGGGTAGAGAATAGGATAGGATAGAGGATATGATAGCCTAGGATAGAGGATAGGATAGCATTGAGGATAGGATAGGATAGAGGATAGGATAGGATTGAGGATAGGATAGGATAGAGGATAGGATAGGATAGATGATAGGATAGAGGATTGGATAGGATAGAGGATACGATACGATAGAGGATAAGATAGGATAGAGGGTAGGATAGAGAATTGGATAAGGATAGAGGATACGATACGATAGAGGATAGGATAGGATAGAGGATGGGATAGGACAGAGGATAGGACAGTATAGAGGATAGGATAGTTTAGAGGATAGGATAAGATTGAGGATAGGATAGTACAGAGAATAGAATAGGATAGAGGATAGGATAGGATTCAGGATAGGATAGGATAGAGGATAGGATAGGGTAGAGGATAGGATTAGATAGAGGATAGGATAGAATGGAGTACAGGATAGTATAGAGGATAAGATAATATAGAGAATAGGATAGGATAGTGGATAGGACAGGATAGAGGATAGGATAGGATAGAGGATAGGATAGGATAGAGGATAGGATAGTATAGAGAATAGAATAGGATAGAGGATAGGATAGGATAGATGATAGGATAGATGATAGGATAGAGGATTGGATAGGATAGAGGATACGATACGATAGAGGATAGGATAGGATAGAGGGTAGGATAGAGAATTGGATGGGATAGAGGATACGATACGATAGAGGAGAGGATAGGATGGAGGATGGGATAGGACAGAGGATAGGATAGGATAGAGGATAGAATAGGATAGAGGATAGGATAGGATTGAGGATAGGATAGGATAGATGATAGGATAGATGATTGGATGGGATAGAGGATACGATACGATAGAGGATAGGATAGGATAGAGGGTAGGATAGAGAATTGAATAGGATTGAGGATATTATGGGATAGAGGATAGGATAGGATAGGATAGGATAGAGGATTGGATAGGATATATGATATTATAGGATGGAGGATACGATATTATAGAGGATAGGATAGGGTAGAGAATAGGATAGGATAGAGGATATGATAGCCTAGGATAGAGGATAGGATAGCATTGAGGATAGGATAGGATAGAGGATAGGATAGGATTGAGGATAGGATAGGATAGAGAGTAGGATAGCGTAGAGGATAGGATAGGGGATTGGATAGGATTGAGGGTATTATGGGATAGAGGATAGGATAGGATAGGATAGGATAGAGGATAGGATAGGATAGAGGATAGGATAGGATATATGATACTATAGAATGGAGGATACGATATTATAGAGGATAGTATAGGATAGAGGATAGGATAGGGTAGAGGATAGGATAAGATAGAGGATAGGATAGAATAGAGTACAGGATAGTATAGAGGATAAGATAATATAGAGAATAGGATAGGATAGAGGATAGTACAGGATAGAGGATAGGATAGGATAGAGGATAGGATAGGATAGATGATAGGATAGAGGATTGGATAGGATAGAGGATACGATACGATAGAGGATAAGATAGGATAGAGGGTAGGATAGAGAATTGGATAAGGATAGAGGATACGATACGATAGAGGATAGGATAGGATAGAGGATGGGATAGGACAGAGGATAGGACAGGATAGAGGATAGGATAGTTTAGAGGATAGGATAGGATTGAGGATAGGATAGTATAGAGAATAGAATAGGATAGAGGATAGGATAGGATTGAGGATAGGATAGGATAGATGATAGGATAGAGGATTGGATAGGATAGAGGACACGATACGATAGAGTATAGGATAGGATTGAGGATAGGACAGGATAGATGATAGGATAGGGTAGAGGATAGGATAGGATTGAGGATAGGATAGGATAGAGGATAGGATAGGATAGAGGATAGGATAGGATAGAGGATAGGATAGGATATACGATATTATAGGATGGAGAATACGATATTATAGAGGATAGTATAGGATAGAGGGTAGGATAGGATATAGGGTAGGATAGAGAATTGGACAGGATAGAGGATACGATACGATAGAGGATAGGATAGGATAGAGGATAGGATAGGGCAGAGGATAGGATAGGATAGAGGATAGGATTGGATAGAGGATATGATAGGATAGAGGATAGGATAGGATTGAGGATAGCATAGGATTGAGGATAGTGTAGGATAGAGAATAGGATAGGATAGAGGATAGGATAGGATAGAGGATAGGATAGAGGATACGATACGATAGAGGATAGGATAGGATAAGGAATAGGATAGGATAGAGGAAATGATAGGATACAGTATAGGATAGGATTGAGGATAGGACAGGATAGAGGATAGGATAGGGTAGAGGATAGGATAGGATTGAGGATAGGATAGTATAGAGAATAGAATAGGATAGAGGAGAGGATCGGATTGAGGATAGGATAGGATAGATGATAGGATAGAGGATTGGATAGGATAGAGGATACGATACGATAGAGTATAGGATAGGATTGAGGATAGGACAGGATAGATGATAGGATAGGGTAGAGGATAGGATAGGATTGAGGATAGGATAGTATAGAGAATAGAATAGGATAGGTGATAGGATAGGATTGAGGATAGGATAGGATAGATGATAGCATAGAGGATTGGATAGGATAGAGGATACGATACGATAGAGGATAGGATAGGATAGAGGGTAGGATAGAGAATTGGATGGGATAGAGGATACGATACGATAGAGGATAGGATAGGATAGAGGATGGGATAGGACAGAGGATGGGATAGGATAGAGGATAGGATAGGATAGAGGATATGATAGCCTAGGATAGAGGATAGGATAGCATTGAGGATAGGATAGGATAGAGGATAGGATAGGATTGAGGATAGGATAGGATAGAGAGTAGGATAGCGTAGAGGATAGGATAGGATAGAGGATAGGATAGGGGATTGGATAGGATTGAGGGTATTATGGGATAGAGGATAGGATAGGATAGGATAGGATAGAGGATAGGATAGGATAGAGGATAGGATAGGATAGAGGATAGGATAGGATAGAGGATAGGATAGGATATATGATACTATAGAATGGAGGATACGATATTATAGAGGATACTATACTATAGAGGATAGGATAGGGTAGAGGATAGGATAAGATAGAGGATAGGATAGAACAGAGTACAGGATAGTATAGAGGATAAGATAATATAGAGAATAGGATAGGATAGAGGATAGGACAGGATAGAGGATAGGATAGGATAGAGGATAGGATAGGATAGATGATAGGATAGAGGATTGGATAGGATAGAGGATACGATACGATAGAGGATAAGATAGGATAGAGGGTAGGATAGAGAATTGGATAAGGATAGAGGATACGATACGATAGAGGATAGGATAGGATAGAGGATGGGATAGGACAGAGGATAGGATAGGATAGAGGATAGAATAGGATAGAGGATAGGATAGGATTGAGGATAGGATAGGATAGAGGATAGGATAGGATAGAGGACAGGATAGGATAGACGATAGGATAGGATATACGATATTATAGGATGGAGGATACGATATTATAGGGGATAGTATAGGATAGAGGGTAGGATAGGATATAGGGTAGGATAGAGAATTGGACAGGATAGAGGATACGATACGATAGAGGATAGGATAGGATAGAGGATAGGATAGGACAGAGGATAGGATAGGATAGAGGATAGGATTGGATAGAGGATATGATAGGATAGAGGATAGGATAGGATTGAGGATAGCATAGGATTGAGGATAGGGTAGGATAGAGAATAGGATAGGATAGAGGATAGGATAGGATAGAGGATAGGATAGAGGATACGATACGATAGAGGATTGGATAGGATAAGGAATAGGATAGGATAGAGGAAATGATAGGATAGAGTATAGGATAGGATTGAGGATAGGACAGGATAGAGGATAGGATAGGGTAGAGGATAGGATAGGATTGAGGATAGGATAGTATAGAGAATAGAATAGGATAGAGGATAGGATAGGATTGAGGATAGGATAGGATAGAGGATAGGATAGAGGATTGGATAGGATTGAGGATACGATACGATAGAGGATAGTATAGGATAGAGGGTAGGATAGAGAATTGGATAAGGATAGAGGATACGATACGATAGAGGATAGGATAGGATAGAGGATGGGATAGGACAGAGGATAGGACAGGATAGAGGATAGGATAGTTTAGAGGATAGGATAAGATTGAGGATAGGATAGTATAGAGAATAGAATAGGATAGAGGATAGGATAGGATTGAGGATAGGATAGGATAGAGGATAGGATAGGGTAGAGGATAGGATAAGATAGAGGATAGTATAGAATGGAGTACAGGATAGTATAGAGGATAAGATAATATAGAGAATAGGATAGGATAGAGGATAGGACAGGATAGAGGATAGGATAGGATAGAGGATAGGATAGGATAGAGGATAGGATAGTATAGAGAATAGAATAGGATAGAGGATAGGATAGGATAGAGGATAGGATAGATGATAGGATAGAGGATTGGATAGGATAGAGGATACGATACGATAGAGGATAGGATAGGATAGAGGGTAGGATAGAGAATTGGATGGGATAGAGGATACGATACGATAGAGGAGAGGATAGGATAGAGGATGGGATAGGAGAGAGGTTAGGATAGGATAGAGGATAGAATAGGATAGAGGATAGGATAGGATAGATGATAGGATAGAGGAGTGGATAGGATAGAGGATACGATACGATAGAGGATAAGATAGGATAAGGAATAGGATAGGATAGAGGAAATGATAGGATACAGTATAGGATAGGATTGAGGATAGGACAGGATAGAGGATAGGATAGGGTAGAGGATAGGATAGGATTGAGGATAGGATAGTATAGAGAATAGAATAGGATAGAGGAGAGGATCGGATTGATGATAGGATAGGATAGATGATAGGATAGAGGATTGGATAGGATAGAGGATACGATACGATAGAGTATAGGATAGGATTGAGGATAGGACAGGATAGATGATAGGATAGGGTAGAGGATAGGATAGGATTGAGGATAGGATAGTATAGAGAATAGAATAGGATAGGTGATAGGATAGGATTGAGGATAGGATAGGATAGATGATAGGATAGAGGATAGGATAGGATTGAGGATAGGATAGGATAGAGGATAGGATAGGATAGAGGACAGGATAGGATAGACGATAGGATAGGATATACGATATTATAGGATGGAGGATACGATATTATAGAGGATAGTATAGGATAGAGGGTAGGATAGGATATAGGGTAGGATAGAGAATTGGACAGGATAGAGGATACGATACGATAGAGGATAGGATAGGATAGAGGATAGGATAGGACAGAGGATAGCATAGGATTGAGGATAGGGTAGGATAGAGAATAGGATAGGATAGAGGATAGGATAGGATAGAGGATAGGATAGAGGATACGATACGATAGAGGATAGGATAGGATAAGGAATAGGATAGGATAGAGGAAATGATAGGATAGAGTATAGGATAGGACAGAGGATAGGATATGATAGAGGATAGGATTGGATAGAAGATATGATAGGATAGAGGATAGGATAGGATTGAGGATAGCATAGGATTGAGGATAGGGTAGGATAGAGAATAGGATAGGATAGAGGATAGGATAGGATAGAGGATAGGATAGAGGATACGATACGATAGAGGATAGGATAGGATAAGGAATAGGATAGGATAGAGGAAATGATAGGATAGAGTATAGGATAGGATTGAGGATAGGACAGGATAGAGGATAGGATAGGGTAGAGGATAGGATAGGATTGAGGATAGGATAGTATAGAGAATAGAATAGGATAGAGGATAGGATAGGATTGAGGATAGGATAGGATAGAGGATAGGATAGAGGATTGGATAGGATTGAGGATACGATACGATAGAGGATAGGATAGGATAGAGGGTAGGATAGAGAATTGGATAAGGATAGAGGATACGATACGATAGAGGATAGGATAGGATAGAGGATGGGATAGGACAGAGGATAGGACAGGATAGAGGATAGGATAGTATAGAGAATAGAATAGGATAGAGGATAGGATAGGATTGAGGATAGGATAGGATAGAGGATAGGATAGGGTAGAGGATAAGATAATATAGAGAATAGGATAGGATAGAGGATAGGACAGGATAGAGGATAGGATAGGATAGAGGATAGGATAGGATAGAGGATAGGATAGTATGGAGAATAGAATAGGATAGAGGATAGGATAGGATAGAGGATAGGATAGATGATAGGATAGAGGATTGGATAGGATAGAGGATACGATACGATAGAGGATAGGATAGGATAGAGGGTAGGATAGAGAATTGGATGGGATAGAGGATACGATACGATAGAGGAGAGGATAGGATAGAGGATGGGATAGGAGAGAGGATAGGATAGGATAGAGGATAGAATAGGATAGAGGATAGGATAGGATAGATGATAGGATAGAGGATTGGATAGGATAGAGGATACGATACGATAGAGGATAAGATAGGATAGAGGGTAGGATAGAGAATTGGATAAGGATAAAGGATACGATACGATAGAGGATAGGATAGGATGGAGGATGGGATAGGACAGAGGATAGGATAGGATAGAGGATAGAATAGGATAGAGGATAGGATAGGATTGAGGATAGGATAGGATAGATGATAGGATAGATGATTGGATAGGATAGAGGATACGATACGATAGAGGATAGGATAGGATAGAGGGTAGGATAGAGAATTGAATAGGATTGAGGATATTATGGGATAGAGGATAGGATAGGATAGGATAGGATAGAGGATAGGATAGGATATATGATATTATAGGATGGAGGATACGATATTATAGAGGATAGGATAGGGTACAGAATAGGATAGGATAGAGGATATGATAGCCTAGGATAGAGGATAGGATAGCATTGAGGATAGGATAGGATAGAGGATAGGATAGGATTGAGGATAGGATAGGATAGAGAGTAGGATAGCGTAGAGGATAGGATAGGGGATTGGATAGGATTGAGGGTATTATGGGATAGAGGATAGGATAGGATAGGATAGGATAGAGGATAGGATAGGATAGAGGATAGGATAGGATATATGATACTATAGAATGGAGGATACGATATTATAGAGGATAGTATAGGGTAGAGGATAGGATAGGGTAGAGGATAGGATAAGATAGAGGATAGGATAGAATAGAGTACAGGATAGTATAGAGGATAAGATAATATAGAGAATAGGATAGGATAGAGGATAGTACAGGATAGAGGATAGGATAGGATAGAGGATAGGATAGGATAGATGATAGGATAGAGGATTGGATAGGATAGAGGATACGATACGATAGAGGATAAGATAGGATAGAGGGTAGGATAGAGAATTGGATAAGGATAGAGGATACGATACGATAGAGGATAGGATAGGATAGAGGATGGGATAGGACAGAGGATAGGACAGGATAGAGGATAGGATAGTTTAGAGGATAGGATAGGATTGAGGATAGGATAGTATAGAGAATAGAATAGGATAGAGGATAGGATAGGATTGAGGATAGGATAGGATAGATGATAGGATAGAGGATTGGATAGGATAGAGGACACGATACGATAGAGTATAGGATAGGATTGAGGATAGGACAGGATAGATGATAGGATAGGGTAGAGGATAGGATAGGATATACGATATTATAGGATGGAGAACACGATATTATAGAGGATAGTATAGGATAGAGGGTAGGATAGGATATAGGGTAGGATAGAGAATTGGACAGGATAGAGGATACGATACGATAGAGGATAGGATAGGATAGAGGATAGGATAGGGCAGAGGATAGGATAGGATAGAGGATAGGATTGGATAGAGGATATGATAGGATAGAGGATAGGATAGGATTGAGGATAGCATAGGATTGAGGATAGTGTAGGATAGAGAATAGGATAGGATAGAGTATAGGATAGGATAGAGGATAGGATAGAGGATACGATACGATAGAGGATAGGATAGGATAAGGAATAGGATAGGATAGAGGAAATGATAGGATAGAGTATAGGATAGGATTGAGGATAGGACAGGATAGAGGATAGGATAGGGTAGAGGATAGGATAGGATTGAGGATAGGATAGTATAGAGAATAGAATAGGATAGAGGAGAGGATCGGATTGAGGATAGGATAGGATAGATGATAGGATAGGGTAGAGGATAGGATAGGATTGAGGATAGGATAGTATAGAGAATAGAATAGGATAGGTGATAGGATAGGATTGAGGATAGGATAGGATAGATGATAGGATAGAGGATTGGATAGGATAGAGGATACGATACGATAGAGGATAGGATAGGATAGAGGGTAGGATAGAGAATTGGATGGGATAGAGGATACGATACGATAGAGGATAGGATAGGATAGAGGATGGGATAGGACAGAGGATAGGATAGGATAGAGGATAGAATAGGATAGAGGATAGGATAGGATTGAGGATAGGATAGGATAGAGGATAGGATAGGATAGAGGACAGGATAGGATAGACGATAGGATAGGATATACGATATTATAGGATGGAGGATACGATATTATAGAGGATAGTATAGGATAGAGGGTAGGATAGGATATAGGGTAGGATAGAGAATTGGACAGGATAGAGGATACGATACGATAGAGGATAGGATAGGATAGAGGATAGGATAGGACAGAGGATAGCATAGGATTGAGGATAGGGTAGGATAGAGAATAGGATAGGATAGAGGATAGGATAGGATAGAGGATAGGATAGAGGATACGATACGATAGAGGATAGGATAGGATAAGGAATAGGATAGGATAGAGGAAATGATAGGATAGAGTATAGGATAGGACAGAGGATAGGATATGATAGAGGATAGGATTGGATAGAGGATATGATAGGATAGAGGATAGGATAGGATTGAGGATAGCATAGGATTGAGGATAGGGTAGGATAGAGAATAGGATAGGATAGAGGATAGGATAGGATAGAGGATAGGATAGAGGATACGATACGATAGAGGATAGGATAGGATAAGGAATAGGATAGGATAGAGGAAATGATAGGATAGAGTATAGGATAGGATTGAGGATAGGACAGGATAGAGGATAGGATAGGGTAGAGGATAGGATAGGATTGAGGATAGGATAGTATAGAGAATAGAATAGGATAGAGGATAGGATAGGATTGAGGATAGGATAGGATAGAGGATAGGATAGAGGATTGGATAGGATTGAGGATACGATACGATAGAGGATAGGATAGGATAGAGGGTAGGATAGAGAATTGGATAAGGATAGAGGATACGATACGATAGAGGATAGGATAGGATAGAGGATGGGATAGGACAGAGGATAGGACAGGATAGAGGATAGGATAGTTTAGAGGATAGGATAAGATTGAGGATAGGATAGTATAGAGAATAGAATAGGATAGAGGATAGGATAGGATTGAGGATAGGATAGGATAGAGGATAGGATAGGGTAGAGGATAAGATAATATAGAGAATAGGATAGGATAGAGGATAGGACAGGATAGAGGATAGGATAGGATAGAGGATAGGATAGGATAGAGGATAGGATAGTATGGAGAATAGAATAGGATAGAGGATAGGATAGGATAGAGGATAGGATAGATGATAGGATAGAGGATTGGATAGGATAGAGGATACGATACGATAGAGGATAGGATAGGATAGAGGGTAGGATAGAGAATTGGATGGGATAGAGGATACGATACGATAGAGGAGAGGATAGGATAGAGGATGGGATAGGAGAGAGGATAGGATAGGATAGAGGATAGAATAGGATAGAGGATAGGATAGGATAGATGATAGGATAGAGGATTGGATAGGATAGAGGATACGATACGATAGAGGATAAGATAGGATAGAGGGTAGGATAGAGAATTGGATAAGGATAAAGGATACGATACGATAGAGGATAGGATAGGATGGAGGATGGGATAGGACAGAGGATAGGATAGGATAGAGGATAGAATAGGATAGAGGATAGGATAGGATTGAGGATAGGATAGGATAGATGATAGGATAGATGATTGGATAGGATAGAGGATACGATACGATAGAGGATAGGATAGGATAGAGGGTAGGATAGAGAATTGAATAGGATTGAGGATATTATGGGATAGAGGATAGGATAGGATAGGATAGGATAGAGGATAGAATAGGATATATGATATTATAGGATGGAGGATACGATATTATAGAGGATAGGATAGGGTAGAGAATAGGATAGGATAGAGGATATGATAGCCTAGGATAGAGGATAGGATAGCATTGAGGATAGGATAGGATAGAGGATAGGATAGGATTGAGGATAGGATAGGATAGAGAGTAGGATAGCGTAGAGGATAGGATAGGGGATTGGATAGGATTGAGGGTATTATGGGATAGAGGATAGGATAGGATAGGATAGGATAGAGGATAGGATAGGATAGAGGATAGGATAGGATATATGATACTATAGAATGGAGGATACGATATTTTAGAGGATAGTATAGGGTAGAGGATAGGATAGGGTAGAGGATAGGATAAGATAGAGGATAGGATAGAATAGAGTACAGGATAGTATAGAGGATAAGATAATATAGAGAATAGGATAGGATAGAGGATAGTACAGGATAGAGGATAGGATAGGATAGAGGATAGGATAGGATAGATGATAGGATAGAGGATTGGATAGGATAGAGGATACGATACGATAGAGGATAAGATAGGATAGAGGGTAGGATAGAGAATTGGATAAGGATAGAGGATACGATACGATAGAGGATAGGATAGGATAGAGGATGGGATAGGACAGAGGATAGGACAGGATAGAGGATAGGATAGTTTAGAGGATAGGATAGGATTGAGGATAGGATAGTATAGAGAATAGAATAGGATAGAGGATAGGATAGGATTGAGGATAGGATAGGATAGATGATAGGATAGAGGATTGGATAGGATAGAGGACACGATACGATAGAGTATAGGATAGGATTGAGGATAGGACAGGATAGATGATAGGATAGGGTAGAGGATAGGATAGGATTGAGGATAGGATAGGATAGAGGATAGGATAGGATAGAGGATAGGATAGGATAGAGGATAGGATAGGATATACGATATTATAGGATGGAGAACACGATATTATAGAGGATAGTATAGGATAGAGGGTAGGATAGGATATAGGGTAGGATAGAGAATTGGACAGGATAGAGGATACGATACGATAGAGGATAGGATAGGATAGAGGATAGGATAGGGCAGAGGATAGGATAGGATAGAGGATAGGATTGGATAGAGGATATGATAGGATAGAGGATAGGATAGGATTGAGGATAGCATAGGATTGAGGATAGTGTAGGATAGAGAATAGGATAGGATAGAGGATAGGATAGGATAGAGGATAGGATAGAGGATACGATACGATAGAGGATAGGATAGGATAAGGAATAGGATAGGATAGAGGAAATGATAGGATAGAGTATAGGATAGGATTGAGGATAGGACAGGATAGAGGATAGGATAGGGTAGAGGATAGGATAGGATTGAGGATAGGATAGTATAGAGAATAGAATAGGATAGAGGAGAGGATCGGATTGAGGATAGGATAGGATAGATGATAGGATAGGGTAGAGGATAGGATAGGATTGAGGATAGGATAGTATAGAGAATAGAATAGGATAGGTGATAGGATAGGATTGAGGATAGGATAGGATAGATGATAGGATAGAGGATTGGATAGGATAGAGGATACGATACGATAGAGGATAGGATAGGATAGAGGGTAGGATAGAGAATTGGATGGGATAGAGGATACGATACGATAGAGGATAGGATAGGATAGAGGATGGGATAGGACAGAGGATAGGATAGGATAGAGGATAGGATAGGATAGAGGATATGATAGCCTAGGATAGAGGATAGGATAGCATTGAGGATAGGATAGGATAGAGGATAGGATAGGATTGAGGATAGGATAGGATAGAGAGTAGGATAGCGTAGAGGATAGGATAGGATAGAGGATAGGATAGGGGATTGGATAGGATTGAGGGTATTATGGGATAGAGGATAGGATAGGATAGGATAGGATAGAGGATAGGATAGGATATATGATACTATAGAATGGAGGATACGATATTATAGAGGATAGTATACTATAGAGGATAGGATAGGGTAGAGGATAGGATAAGATAGAGGATAGGATAGAACAGAGTACAGGATAGTATAGAGGATAAGATAATATAGAGAATAGGATAGGATAGAGGATAGGACAGGATAGAGGATAGGATAGGATAGAGGATAGGATAGGATAGAGGATGGGATAGGACAGAGGATAGGATAGGATAGAGGATAGAATAGGATAGAGGATAGGATAGGATTGAGGATAGGATAGGATAGAGGATAGGATAGGATAGAGGATAGGATAGGATAGAGGATAGGATAGGATAGACGATAGGATAGGATATACGATATTATAGGATGGAGGATACGATATTATAGAGGATAGTATAGGATAGAGGGTAGGATAGGATATAGGGTAGGATAGAGAATTGGACAGGATAGAGGATACGATACGATAGAGGATAGGATAGGATAGAGGATAGGATAGGACAGAGGATAGGATAGGATAGAGGATAGGATTGGATAGAGGATATGATAGGATAGAGGATAGGATAGGATTGAGGATAGCATAGGATTGAGGATAGGGTAGGATAGAGAATAGGATAGGATAGAGGATAGGATAGGATAGAGGATAGGATAGAGGATACGATACGATAGAGGATAGGATAGGATAAGGAATAGGATAGGATAGAGGAAATGATAGGATAGAGTATAGGATAGGATTGAGGATAGGACAGGATAGAGGATAGGATAGGGTAGAGGATAGGATAGGATTGAGGATAGGATAGTATAGAGAATAGAATAGGATAGAGGATAGGATAGGATTGAGGATAGGATAGGATAGAGGATAGGATAGAGGGTTGGATAGGATTGAGGATACGATACGATAGAGGATAGGATAGGATAGAGGGTAGGATAGAGAATTGGATAAGGATAGAGGATACGATACGATAGAGGATAGGATAGGATAGAGGATGGGATAGGACAGAGGATAGGACAGGATAGAGGATAGGATAGTTTAGAGGATAGGATAAGATTGAGGATAGGATAGTATAGAGAATAGAATAGGATAGAGGATAGGATAGGATTGAGGATAGGATAGGATAGAGGATAGGATAGGGTAGAGGTTAGGATAAGATAGAGGATAGGATAGAATGGAGTACAGGATAGTATAGAGGATAAGATAATATAGAGAATAGGATAGGATAGAGGATAGGACAGGATAGAGGATAGGATAGGATAGAGGATAGGATAGGATAGAGGATAGGATAGTATAGAGAATAGAATAGGGTAGAGGATAGGATAGGATAGAGGATAGGATAGATGATAGGATAGAGGATTGGATAGGATAGAGGATACGATACGATAGAGGATAGGATAGGATAGAGGGTAGGATAGAGAATTGGATGGGATAGAGGATACGATACGATAGAGGAGAGGATAGGATAGAGGATGGGATAGGACAGAGGATAGGATAGGATAGAGGATAGAATAGGATAGAGGATAGGATAGGATAGATGATCGGATAGAGGATTGGATAGGATAGAGGATACGATACGATAGAGGATAAGATAGGATAGAGGGTAGGATAGAGAATTGGATAAGGATAAAGGATACGATACGATAGAGGATAGGATAGGATGGAGGATGGGATAGGACAGAGGATAGGATAGGATAGAGGATAGAATAGGATAGAGGATAGGATAGGATTGAGGATAGGATAGGATAGATGATAGGATAGATGATTGAATAGGATAGAGGATACGATACGATAGAGGATAGGATAGGATAGAGGGTAGGATAGAGAATTGAATAGGATTGAGGATATCATGGGATAGAGGATAGGATAGGATAGGATAGGATAGAGGATAGGATAGGATATATGATATTATAGGATGGAGGATACGATATTATAGAGGATAGGCTAGGGTAGAGGATAGTATAAGATAGAGGATAGGATAGGGTAGAGGATAGGATAAGATAGAGGATAGAATAGAATAGAGTACAGGATAGTATAGAGGATAAGATAATATAGAGAATAGGATAGGATAGATGATAGGACATGATAGAGGATAGGATAGGATAGAGGATGGGATAGGATAGAGGATAGGATAGTATAGAGAATAGAATAGGATAGAGGATAGGACAGGATAGAGGATAGGATAGGATAGAGGATAGGATAGTATAGAGAATAGAATAGGATAGAGGATAGGATAGGATTGAAGATAGGATAGAGGATTGGATAGTATTGAGGATATTATGGGATAGAGGATAGGATAGGATAGGATAGGATATGATAGAGGATAGGATAGGATAGAGGATAGGATAAGATAGAGGATAGGATAGAATAGAGTACAGGATAGTATAGAGGATAAGATAATATAGAGAATAGGATAGGATAGATGATAGGACATGATAGAGGATAGGATAGGATAGACGATGGGATAGGATAGAGGATAGGATAGTATAGAGAATAGAATAGGATAGAGGATAGGATAGGATTGAGGATAGGATAGGATAGATGATAGGATAGAGGATTGGATAGGATAGAGGATACGATACGATAGAGGATAGGATAGGATAGAGGGTAGGATTGAGAATTGGATGGGATAGAGGATACGATACGATAGAGGTTAGGATAGGATAGAGGATGGGATAGGACAGAGGATAGGATAGGATAGAGGATAGAATAGGATAGAGGATAGGATAGGATTGAGGATAGGATAGGATAGATGATAGGATAGAGGATAGGATAAGATAGAGGATAGGTTAGGGTAGAGGAGAGGATAAGATAGAGGATAGGATAGAATAGAGTACAGGATAGTATAGAGGATAAGATAATATAGAGTATAGGATAGGATAGAGGATAGGACATGATAGAGGATAGGATAGGATAGACGATGGGATAGGATAGAGGATAGGATAGTATAGAGAATAGAATAGGATAGAGGATAGGATAGGATTGAGGATAGGATAGGATAGATGATAGGATAGAGGATTGGATAGGATAGAGGATACGATACGATAGAGGATAGGATAGGATAGAGGGTAGGATTGAGAATTGGATGGGATAGAGGATACGATACGATAGAGGTTAGGATAGGATAGAGGATGGGATAGGACAGAGGATAGGATAGGATAGAGGATAGAATAGGATAGAGGATAGGATAGGATTGAGGATAGGATAGGATAGATGATAGGATAGAGGATAGGATAAGATAGAGGATAGGTTAGGGTAGAGGAGAGGATAAGATAGAGGATAGGATAGAATAGAGTACAGGATAGTATAGAGGATAAGATAATATAGAGAATAGGATAGGATAGAGGATAGGACAGGATAGAGGATAGGATAGGATAGAGGATGGGATAGGATAGAGGATAGGATAGTATAGAGAATAGAATAGGATAGAGGATAGGATAGGATAGAGGATACCATACGATAGAGGATAGGCTAGGATAGAGGTTAGGATAGAGAATTGGATAGGATAGAGGATACGATACGATAGAGGATAGGATAGGATATATGATATTATAGGATGGAGGATACGATATTATAGAGGATAGGATACGATAGACGATAGAATAGGGGATTGGAAAGGATAGAGGATATGATAGGATAGAGGATAGGATAGGATAGAGGATAGGATAGGATAGAGGATAGGATAGGAAGGAGGATAGGATAGGATAGAGTACAGAATAGTATAGAGGACAAGATAATATAGAGAATAGGATATGATAGAGGATAGGACAGGATAGAGGATAGGATAGGATAAAGGATAGGATAGGATAGAGGATAGGATAGAGGATAGGATAGAGGATTGGATAGGATTGAGGATATTAGGGGATAGAGGATAGGATAGGATAGAGGATAGGATAGGATAGAGGATAGGATAGGATAGAGGATAGGATAGGATAGAGGATAGGATAGGATAGAGGATAGGATAGGATATATGATAATATAGGATGGAGGATACGATATTATAGAGGATAGTATAGGATAGAGGATAGGATAGGGTAGAGGATAGGATAAGATACAGGATAGGATAGGATAGAGAATAGAATACGATAGAGGATAGGATAGGATAGATGATAGGATAGAGGATTGGATAGGATAGAGGATACCATACGATAGAGGATAGGCTAGGATAGAGGTTAGGATAGAGAATTGGATAGGATAGAGTATACGATATGATAGAGGATAGGATAGGATATATGATATTATAGGATGGAGGATACAATATTATAGATGATAGGATAGGATAGACGATAGAATAGGGGATTGGATAGGATAGAGGATATGATAGGATAGAGGATAGGATAGGATAGAGGATAGGATAGGACAGAGGATAGGATAGGATAGAGGATAGGATAGGAAGGAGGATAGGATAGGATGGAGTACAGGATAGTATAGAGGATAAGATAATATAGAGAATAGGATAGGATACAGGATAGGACAGGTTAGAGGATAGGATAGGATAGAGGATAGGATAGGATAGGGGATATTATAGGATAGATGATAGGATAGGATAGAGGATAGGATAGGATTGAGGATAGGATAGGATAGAGGATAGGTAAGGATAGAGGATAGGATAGAGGATAGGATAGGATAGACGATAGGATAGGTGATTGGATAGGATAGAGGGTAGGATAGGATAGATGATAGGATAATATAGAGAATAGGATAGGATAGATGATAGGATAATATAGAGAATAGGAATGGATAGAGGATAGGACAGGATTGAGGATATTATGGGATAGAGGATAGGATAGGATAGGATAGGATAGAGGATAGGATAGGATAGAGGATAGGATAGGATAGAGAATAGGATAGGATAGAGGATAGGATAGGATAGAGGATAGGATAGGATAGAGAATAATATAGGATAGAGGATAGGATAGGACAGAGGATACGATACTATAGAGGATAGGAAAGGATAGACGGTAGGATAGAAGATTGTATAGGATAGAGGATACGATACGATAGAGGATAGGATAGAATAGAGTATAGGATAGGACAGAGAATAGGATAGGATAGAGGAAAGGATAGGATAGAGGATAGGATAGGATAGGATAGAGCATAGGATAGGATTGATGATAGAATAGGATAGAGGATAGGATAGAAGATATTATAGGAGAGCGGATATTATAGGATAGAGGATAGGATAGGATTGAGGATAGGATAGGATAGAGGATATGATATGATAGAGGATAGGGTAGGATAGAGGATAGGATAGGATAGGATTGAGGATAGGATAGGATATGTGATATTATAGGATGGAGGATACGAAATTATAGAGGATATGATAGGATAGAGGATAGGATAGGGTAGAGAATAGGATAAGATAGAGGATAGCATAGGGTAGAGGATAGGGTAAGATAGAGGATAGGATAGGATAGAGGATAGGATAGAGGATAGGATAGGAGTGAGGATAGGATTGGATACAGGATAGGATAGGATAGAGGATACGATACGATAGAGGATAGGATAGGATAGAGGATAGGATAGGATCGAGGATAGGATAGGACAGAGGATAGGATATGATAGAGGATAGGATAGGATAGAGGATAGGATAGGATAGAGAATAGAATAGGATAGAATATAGGATAGGATTGATTATAGGATAGGATAGAGCATTGGATAGGATAGAGAATAGCATAGGATAGAGGATAGGATAGGATAGAGGATAGGATAGGATAGAGGATAGGATAGGATAGAGGATAGGATAGGATAGAGGATAGGATAGGATAGAGGATAGGATAGGATATATGATATTATAGGATGGAGGGTACGATATTATAGAGGATAGGATACGATAGACGATAGGATAGGAGAGTGGGTAGGATAGAGGATATGATAGTATTGAGGATACGATAGGATAGCGGATACGATAGATGATAGGATAGGATAGTGGATAGGATAGGGTAGAGGATAGGATAGATGATAGGATAGAATAGAGGATAGGATAGAGGGTTGGATAGGATAGAGGATAGGATTGAGGATATTATGGGATAGAGGATAGGATAGGATTCAGGATAGGATTGGACACAGCATCCGATAGGATAGAGGATACGATAGAGGATTGGATAGGATATGTCATATTATAGGATGGAGGGTACGATATTATAGAGGATAGGATAGGATTCGAGGATAGGATAGGATAGAGGATAGGATAGGATGGAGAAGACAATAGGATAGAGGATAGGATAGGATAGAGGATAGGATAGGATAGAGGATAGGATAGGATAGAGGATAGGATAGGATAGAGGATAGGATAGGATAGAGGATAGGATTGGATATAGGATAGAATAGGATAGAGGATAGGATAGGATTGAGGATAGAATAGGATAGAGTATAGCATAGGATAGACGATAGGGTAGAGGATATTATAGGATAGAGGATAGTATAAGATAGAGGATAGGATAGGATTGAGGATAGGATAGAATAGAGTACAGGATAGTATAGAGGATAAGATAGGAAAGAGGATAGGATAGGATAGAGGATAGGATAGGATTGAGGATAGGATAGGATAGAGGATAGGATAGGATAGAGCATAGGATAGGATTGAGGATAGGATAGGATAGATGATAGGATAGGATAGAGGATTGGATAGGATAGAGGATAGGATAGGATAGAGGGTAGGATAGCGGATTGGATAGGATAGAGGATAGGATAGGATAGATGATAGGACAGGATAGAGGATAGGATAGGATTCGCGGATAGGATAGGATAGAGGATAGGATAGGATAGAGAATAGAATAGGATAGAGGATAGGATAGGATAGACGATAGGGTAGGATTGAGGATAGGATAGGATAGAGGGTAGGATAGGATGGAGGATAGGATAGGATTGAGGATAGTGTAGGATAGAGAATAGGATAGGATAGAGGATAGGATAGGATAGAGGATAGGATAGGATTGAGGATAGAATAGGATAGATGATAGGATAGGATAGAGGATTGGATAGTATAGAGGATAGGATAGAGGATTGTATAGGATTGAGGATATTATGGGATAGAGGATAGGATAGGGTAGGAAAGACGATAGGATAGGATAGATGATAGGATTGGATAGAGGATAGAATAGGATAGAGGAGAGGATAGGATTGAGGATAGAATAGGATAGAGTATAGGATAGGATAGACGATAGGATAGGATTAAGTATAGGATAGGATAGGGGATAGGATAGGATAGAGAATAGGATAGGATATATGATATTATAGGATGGAGGATACGAAATTATAGAGGATATGATAGGATAGAGGATAGGATAGGGTAGAGGATAGGATAAGATAGAGGATAGGATAGGGTAGAGGATAGGATAAGATAGAGGATAGGATAGAATAGAGTACAGGATAGGATTTAGGATAGGACAGGACAGAGGATAGGACAGGATAGAGGATAGGATAGAGGATAGGATAGGAGTGAGGATACGATTGGATACAGGATATGATAGGATAGAGGATACGATACGATAGAGGATAGGATAGGATAGAGGATAGGATATTATAGAGGATAGGATAGGATCGAGGATAGGATAGGACAGCGAATAGGATAGGATAGAGGATAGGGTAGGATAGAGGATAGGATAGGATAGAGAATAGAATAGGATAGAGGATAGGATAGGATTGAGGATAGGATAGGATAGAGCATTGGATAGGATAGAGAATAGCATAGGATAGAGGATAGGATAGGATAGAGGATAGGATAGGATTGAGGATAGGATAGGATAGATGATAGGATAGGATAGAGGATAGGATAGAGGATTGGATAGAGGATAGAGGATAGGATAGGATAGAGGATAAGATAGGATATAGGATAGGATAGGATAGAGGATAGGATAGGATTGAGGATAGGATAGCATAGAGGATAGGATAGGATTGAGGATAGGATAGGACAGCGGATACGATAGAGGATAGGATAGGATAGAGAATAGGATAGGATATATGATATTATAGGATGGACGATACGATATTATAGAGGATAGGATAGGATAGAGGATAGGATAGGATAGATGATAGGATAGGATAGAGGATAGGATAGGACAGAGGATAGGATAGGATAGAGAATAGGATAGGATAGATGATAGGATAGAATAGAGTACAGAATAGTATAGAGGATAAGATAGGATAGAGGATAGGATAGGATAGAGAATAGGATAGGATAGATGATAGGATAGGATAGGGTTGAGGATAGGATAGGATAGATGATAGGATAGAGGATTGGATAGGATAGAGGATACGATACTATAGAGGATGGGATAGGATAGACGGTAGTATAGAGGATTGGATAGGATAGAGGATACGATACGATAGAGGATAGGATAGGATAGAGGATAGGATAGGACAGAGGATAGGATAGGATAGAGAATAGGATAGGATAGATGATAGGATAGAATAGAGTACAGGATAGTATAGAGGATAAGATAGGATAGAGGATAGGATAGGATAGAGGATAGGATAGGATTGAGGATGCGATACGATATAGGATAGCATAGGATTGAGGATAGAATAGGACAGAGGATAGGATAGGAAAGAGGATAGGATAGGAAAGAGGATAGGATAGGATAGAGGATAGGATAGAGGATTGGATAGTATTCCGGATATTATGGGATAGAGGATAGGATAGGATAGGATAGAGGATAGGAATGGATAGAGGATAGGATAGGATAGAGGATAGGATAGGATAGAGGACAGGATAGGGTAAAGGATAGGATAAGATAGAGGATAGGATAGAATAGAGTACAGGATAGTATAGAGGATAAGATAGGATAGAGGATAGGATAGGATAGAGGTTAGGATAGGATTGAGGATGCGATACGATATAGGATAGGATAGGATTGAGGATAGAATAGGACAGAGGATAGGATAGGAAAGAGGATAGGATAGGATAGAGGATAGGATAGAGGATTGGATAGTATTCAGGATATTATGGGATAGAGGATAGGATAGGATAGGATAGAGGATAGGAATGGATAGAGGATAGGATAGGATAGAGGATAGGATAGGATAGAGGACAGGATAGGGTAAAGGATAGGATAAGATAGAGGATAGGATAGAATAGAGTACAGGATAGTATAGAGGATAAGATAGGATAGAGGATAGGATAGGATAGAGGATAGGATAGGATTGAGGATACGATATGATAGAGGATAGGATAGGATTGAGGATAGGATAGGACAGAGGAGAGGATAGGATAGAGGATAGGATAGGATAGAGGATAGGATAGAGGATTGGATAGGATTCAGGATATTATGGGATAGAGGATAGGATACGATAGAGGATAAGATAGGGTTGAGGATAGGATTGGATAGAGGATAGGATAGGATTGAGGATACGATATGATAGAGGATAGGATAGGATTGAGGATAGGATTGGACAGAGGATAGGATAGGATAGAGGATAGGATAGGATAGAGGATAGGATAGAGGATTGGATAGGATTCAGGATATTATGGGATAGAGGATAGGATACGATAGAGGATAAGATAGGATTGAGGATAGGATTGGATAGAGGATAGGATAGGATTGAGGATAGGATAGGATAGAGGATAGGATAGAGGATAGGATAGAGGATTGGATAGGATAGAGGATACGATACTATAGAGGATAGGATAGGATAGACGGTAGGATAGAGGATTGGATAGGATAGAGGATACGATACGATAGAGGATAGGATAGGATAGAGGATAGGATAGGACAGAGGATAGGATAGGATAGAGAATAGGATAGGATAGATGATAGGATAGAATAGAGTACAGGATAGTATAGAGGATAAGATAGGATAGAGGATAGGATAGGATAGAGGATAGGATAGGATTGAGGATGCGATACGATATAGGATAGGATAGGATTGAGGATAGAATAGGACAGAGGATAGGATAGGAAAGAGGATAGGATAGGATAGAGGATAGGATAGAGGATTGGATAGTATTCAGGATATTATGGGATAGAGGATAGGATAGGATAGGATAGAGGATAGGAATGGATAGAGGATAGGATAGGATAGAGGATAGGATAGGATAGAGGACAGGATAGGGTAAAGGATAGGATAAGATAGAGGATAGGATAGAATAGAGTACAGGATAGTATAGAGGATAAGATAGGATAGAGGATAGGATAGGATAGAGGATACGATAGGATTGAGGATACGATATGATAGAGGATAGGATAGGATTGAGGATAGGATAGCACAGAGGAGAGGATAGGATAGAGGATAGGATAGGATAGAGGATAGGATAGAGGATTGGATAGGATTCAGGATATTATGGGATAGAGGATAGGATACGATAGAGGATAAGATAGGGTTGAGGATAGGATTGGATAGAGGATAGGATAGGATTGAGGATAGGATAGGATAGAGGATAGGATAGAGGATAGGATAGGATAGAGGATAGGATAGGATCGAGGATAGGATTTGACAGAGGATAGGATAGAATAGAGTACAGGATAGTATAGAGGATAAGATAGGATAGAGGATAGGATAGGATTGAGGATACGATACGATAGAGGATAGTATAGGATTGAGGATAGGATAGGACAGAGGATAGGATAGGATAGAGGATAGGATAGGATTGAGGATAGGATAGGACAGAGGATAGGATAGGATAGAGGATAGGATAGGATAGAGGAGAAGATAGGATTGAAAATAGGATAGGATGGAGGATAGGATAGGATTGAGGATAGGATAGGATAGAGGATAGGATAGAGGATAGGATAGGATAGAGGATAGGATAGGATAGAGGATAGGATAGAGGCTAGGATAGGATAGAGGATAGGATAGGATCGAGGATACGATATGATAGAGGATAGGATAGGATTGAGGATAGGATAGGACAGAGGATAGGATAGGATAGAGGATAGGATAGGATAGAGGATAGGATAGGACAGAGGATAGGATAGGATAGAGGATAGGATAGGATAGATGATAGGATAGATAGAGGATAGGATAGAATAGAGTACAGGATAGTATAGAGGATACGATATGATAGAGGATAGGATAGGATTGAGGATAGGATAGGACAGAGGATAGGATAGGATAGAGGATAGGATAGTATAGAGGATAAAATAGGATAGAGGATAGGATAGGATAGAGGATAGGATTTGATTGAGGATACGATACGATAGAGGATAGGATAGGATTGAGGATACGATATGATAGAGGATAGGATAGGATTGAGGATAGGATTGGACAGAGGATAGGATAGGATAGAGGATAGGATAGGATAGAGGATAGGATAGAGGATTGGATAGGATTCAGGATATTATGGGATAGAGGATAGGATACGATAGAGGATAAGATAGGATTGAGGATAGGATTGGATAGAGGATAGGATAGGATTGAGGATAGGATAGGATAGAGGATAGGATAGAGGATAGGATAGAGGATTGGATAGGATAGAGGATACGATACTATAGAGGATAGGATAGGATAGACGGTAGGATAGAGGATTGGATAGGATAGAGGATACGATACGATAGAGGATAGGATATAATAGAGGATAGGATAGGACAGAGGATAGGATAGGATAGAGAATAGGATAGGATAGATGATAGGATAGAATAGAGTACAGGATAGTATAGAGGATAAGATAGGATAGAGGATAGGATAGGATAGAGGATAGGATAGGATTGAGGATGCGATACGATAGAGGATAGGATAGGATTGAGGATAGGATAGGACAGAGGATAGGATAGGATAGAGGATAGGATAGGATTGAGGATACGATATGATAGAGGATAGGATTGGATAGAGGATAGGATAGGATTGAGGATAGGATGGGATAGAGGATAGGATAGGATTGAGGATAGGATAGGATTGAGGATAGGATAGGATTGAGGATACGATACGATAGAGGATAGGATAGGATTGAGGATAGGATAGGACAGAGGATAGGATAGGATTGAGGATAGGATAGGATAGAGGATAGGATAGGGGATAGGATAGGATAGAGGATAGGATAGGATAGAGGATAGGATAGGATCGAGGATAGGATTTGACAGAGGATAGGATAGAATAGAGTACAGGATAGTATAGAGGATAAGATAGGGTAGAGGATAGGATAGGATTGAGGATAGGATAGGATTGAGGATAGGATAGGATTGAGGATACGATACGATAGAGGATAGGATAGGATTGAGGATAGGATAGGACAGAGGATAGGATAGGATAGAGGATAGGATAGGATTGAGGATAGGATAGGACAGAGGATAGGATAGGATAGAGGATAGGATAGGATAGATGATAGGATAGAATCTATTCCTGTACTCTATACAGGATAGTATAGAGGATAAGATAGGATAGAGGATAGGATAGGATAGAGGATAGGATAGGATTGAGGATACGATACGATAGAGGATAGGATAGGATTGAGGATAGAATAGGACAGAGGATAGGATAGGATACAGGATAGGATAGGATAGAGGATAGGGTAGAGGATTGGATAGGATTCAGGATATTATGGGATAGAGGATAGGATAGGATAGGATAGAGTATAGGATAGGATAGAGGATAAGATAGGATTGAAAATAGGATAGGATTGAGGATAGGATAGGATAGAGGATAGGATAGAGGATAGGATAGGATAGAGGATAGGATAGGATAGAGGATAGGATAGGATAGAGGATAGGATAGGATAGAGGATAGGATAGGATAGAGGATAGGATAGAGGCTAGGATAGGATAGAGGATAGGATAGGATCGAGGATAGGATTTGACAGAGGATAGGATAGGATAGAGGATGGGATAGGATAGAGGACAGGATAGGATAGAGAATAGAATAAGATAGAGGATAGGATAGGATTGAGGATAGGATAGGATACATGATAGGATAGAGGATTGGATAGGATAGAGGATACGATACGATAGAGGATAGGATAGCATAGAGGATAGGATTGGATAGAGGATAGGATAGGATAGAGGATAGGATAGGATAGAGGATAGGATACGATAGAGGATAGGATAGAGGATTGGATAGGATAGAGGTTAGGATAGAGGATTGGATAGGATTGAGGATATTATGGGATAGAGGATAGGATAGGATAGGATAGAGGATAGGATAGGATAGAGAATAGGGTAGGATACAGGATAGGATAGGATAGAGGATATGATAGGGTAGAGGTTAGGATAAGATAGAGGATAGGATAGGATAGAGGATAGGGTAGAGGATTGGATAGGATTCAGGATATTATGGGATAGAGGATAGGATAGGATAGGATAGAGGATAGGATAGGATAGAGGATAAGATAGGATTGAAAATAGGATAGGATTGAGGATAGGATAGGATAGAGGATAGGATAGAGGATAGGATAGGATAGAGGATAGGATAGGATAGAGGATAGGATAGGATAGAGGATAGGATAGGATAGAGGATAGGATAGGATAGAGGATAGGATAGGATAGAGGATAGGATAGAGGCTAGGATAGGATAGAGGATAGGATAGGATCGAGGATAGGATTTGACAGAGGATAGGATAGGATAGAGGATGGGATAGGATAGAGGACAGGATAGGATAGAGAATAGAATAAGATAGAGGATAGGATAGGATTGAGGATAGGATAGGATACATGATAGGATAGAGGATTGGATAGGATAGAGGATACGATACGATAGAGGATAGGATAGCATAGAGGATAGGATTGGATAGAGGATAGGATAGGATAGAGGATAGGATAGGATAGAGGATAGGATACGATAGAGGATAGGATAGAGGATTGGATAGGATAGAGGTTAGGATAGAGGATTGGATAGGATTGAGGATATTATGGGATAGAGGATAGGATAGGATAGGATAGAGGATAGGATAGGATAGAGAATAGGGTAGGATACAGGATAGGATAGGATAGAGGATATGATAGGGTAGAGGTTAGGATAAGATAGAGGATAGGATAGGGTAGAGGATAGGATAGGGTAGAGGATAAGATAAGATAGAGGATAGGATAGAAAAGAGTACAGGATAGTATAGAGGATAGGATAGGATAGAGGATAGGATAGGATTGAGGATAGGATAGGATAGGATAGAGGATAGGATAGGCTTGAGGATAGGATAGGATAGAGGGTAGAATAGGGGATAGGATTGGACACGGGATAGGATAGGATAGAGGATTGGATAGGATAGAGGTTAGGATAGAGGATTGGATAGGATTGAGGATATTATGGGATTGAGGATAGGATAGGATAGGATAATATACAGGATAGGATAGGATAGAGAATGGGATAGGATACAGGATAGGATAGGATAGAGGGTAGGATAGGGTAGAGCATAGGATAAGATAGAGGATAGGATAGGGAAGAGGATAGGATGGGGTAGAGGAAAGGATAGGATTGAGGATATGATAGGCTAGGATAGAGGATAGGATAGGATTGAGGATAGGATAGGATAGAGGATAGGATAGGATTGAGGATGGGATAGGATAGAGGATAGGTTAGGATAGACGATAGGATAGAGGATATTATAGGATAGAGGATAGGATAGGTTTGAGGGTAGGGTAGAGAATTGGATAGGATTGAGTATAGGATAGAGGATTGGATAGGATAGAGAATAGGATAGAGGATATTATAGGATAGAGGATAGGACAGAGGGTTGGATAGGATAGAGGATAGGATAGAGGGTTTGATAGGATAGAGGATAGGGTTGAGGATATTATGGGATAGAGGATAGGATAGGATAGGATAGAGGATAGGATAGGAAAGAGGATAGGATACGATTGAGGATCGGATAGGATTGAGGATAGGATAGAATAGACGATAGGATAGAGGATATTATAGGATAGAGGATAGGATAAGATAGTGGATAGGATAGGGTAGAGGATAGTATAAGATAGAGGATATGTTAGGATGGTGTACAGGATAGTATAGAGGATAAGATAGGATAGAGAATAGGATGCGATAGAGGATAGCATAGGATAGGATTGAGGATGTGATAGGATAGATGATAGGGTAGGATACAGGATAGGATAGGATTGAGGATAGGATAGGATAGATGATAGGATAAGGTAGAGGATAGGATAGAGGATTGGGTAGGATAGAGGATAGGATAGAGGACTGGATAGGATTGAGGATATTATGGGCTAGAGGATAGGATAGGATAGGATAGAGGATAGGATAGGATGGAGGATAAGATAGGGTAGAGGATAGGATAGGATAGAGGATAGGGTAGGATTGTGGATAATATAGGATTGAGGATAGGATAGGATAGAGGATAGGATAGAGGATATTATAGGAGAGAGGATATTATAGTATAGAGGATAGGATATAATTGGATACAGGATAGGATAGGATATATGATATTATAGGATGGAGGCTACGATATTATAGAGGATAGGATAGGATAGACGATAGGATAGGGGATTGGATGGGATAGAGGATAGGATAGGATAGAGGATAGTATAGAGGATAGGATAGGATAGAGGATAGGATAGGATTGAGAATAGGATAGGATAGGATAGAGGATAAGATAGGCTTGAGAATAGGATAGGATAGAGGATAGGATAGGGGATAGGATTGGATACGGGATAGGATAGGATAGAGGATTGGATAGGATAGAGGTTAGGAGAGAGGATTGGATAGGATTGTGGATATTATGGGATAGAGGATAGGATAGGATAGGATAATATACAGGATAGGATAGGATAGAGAATGGGATAGGATACAGGATAGGATATGATAGAGGGTAGGATAGGGTAGAGCATAGGATAAGATAGAGGATAGGATAGGGAAGAGGATAGGATAGGATAGAGGACAGGATAGGGTAAAGGATAGGATAAGATAGAGGATAGGATTGAATAGAGTACAGGATAGTATAGAGGATAAGATAGGATAGAGGATAGGATAGGATAGAGGATAGGATAGGATTGAGGATACGATACGATAGAGGATAGGATAGGATTGAGGATAGAATAGGACAGAGGATAGGATAGGATAGAGGATAGGATAGGATAGAGGATAGGGTAGAGGATTGGATAGGATTCAGGATATTATGGGATAGAGGATAGGATAAGATAGGATAGAGGATAGGATAGGATTGAGGATAGGATAGGCCAGAGGATAGGATAGGATAGAGGTTAGGATAGGATTGAGGATAGGATAGGCCAGAGGATAGGATAGGATAGAGGTTAGGATAGGATTGAGGATAGGATAGGATAGAGGATAGGATAGAGGATAGGATAGGATAGAGGATAGGATAGGATCGAGGATAGGATTTGACAGAGGATAGGATAGGATAGAGGATAGGATAGGATAGAGGACAGGATAGGATAGAGAATAGAATAAGATAGAGGATAGGATGGGATTGAGGATAGGATAGGATAGATGATAGGATAGAGGATTGGATAGGATAGAGGATACGATACGATAGAGGATAGGATAGGATTGAGGATAGGATAGGATTGCGGCTAGGGTAGGATAGAGAATAGGATTGGATAGAGGATAGGATAGGATAGAGGGTAGGATAGGATTGAGGATAGGATAGGATAGACGATAGGATAGGATAGAGGATAGGATAGAGGATTGGATAGGATAGAGGATAGGATAGAGGTTTGTACAGGATTGAGGATATTATGGGTCAGAGGATAGAAAAGAGTACAGGATAGTATAGAGGATAGGATAGGATAGAGGATAGGATAGGATTGAGGATAGGATAGGATAGGATAGAGGATAGGATAGGCTTGAGGATAGGATAGGATAGAGGGTAGAATAGGGGATAGGATTGGATACGGGATAGGATAGGATAGAGGATTGGATAGGATACAGGTTAGGATAGAGGATTGGATAGGATTGAGGATATTATGGGATTGAGGATAGGATAGGATAGGATAATATACAGGATAGGATAGGATAGAGAATGGGATAGGATACAGGATAGGATAGGATAGAGGGTAGGATAGGGTAGAGCATAGGATAAGATAGAGGTTAGGATAGGGAAGAGGATAGGATGGGGTAGAGGAAAGGATAGGATTGAGGATATGATAGGCTAGGATAGAGGATAGGATAGGATTGAGGATAGGATAGGATAGAGGATAGGATAGGATTGAGGATGGGATAGGATAGAGGATAGGTTAGGATAGACGATAGGATAGAGGATATTATAGGATAGAGGATAGGATAGGATTGAGGGTAGGGTAGAGAATTGGATAGGATTGAGTATAGGATAGAGGATATTATAGGATAGAGGATAGGACAGAGGGTTGGATAGGATAGAGGATAGGATAGAGGGTTTGATAGGATAGAGGATAGGGTTGAGGATATTATGGGATAGAGGATAGGATAGGATAGGATAGGATAGAGGATAGGATAGGATAGAGGATAGGATAGGATAGAGGATAGGATAGGATAGAGGATAGGATAGGATAGAGGATAGGATACGATTGAGGATCGGATAGGATTGAGGATAGGATAGAATAGACGATAGGATAGAGGATATTATAGGATAGAGGATAGGATAAGACAGTGGATAGGAGAGGGTAGAGGATAGTATAAGATAGAGGATATGATAGGATGGTGTACAGGATAGTATAGAGGATAAGATAGGATAGAGAATAGGATGCGATAGAGGATAGGATAGGATAGGATTGAGGATGTGATAGGATAGATGATAGGGTAGGATACAGGATAGGATAGGATTGAGGATAGGATAGGATAGATGATAGGATAAGGTAGAGGATAGGATAGAGGATTGGGTAGGATAGAGGATAGGATAGAGGACTGGATAGGATTGAGGATATTATGGGCTAGAGGATAGGATAGGATAGGATAGAGGATAGGATAGGATGGAGGATAAGATAGGGTAGAGGATAGGATAGGATAGAGGATAGGGTAGGATTGTGGATAATATAGGATTGAGGATAGGATAGGATAGAGGATAGGATAGAGGATATTATAGGAGAGAGGATATTATAGTATAGAGGATAGGATATAATTGGATACAGGATAGGATAGGATATATGATATTATAGGATGGAGGCTACGATATTATAGAGGATAGGATAGGATAGACGATAGGATAGGGGATTGGATGGGATAGAGGATAGGATAGGATAGAGGATAGTATAGAGGATAGGATAGGATAGAGGATAGGATAGGATTGAGAATAGGATAGGATAGGATAGAGGATAAGATAGGCTTGAGAATAGGATAGGATAGAGGATAGGATAGGGGATAGGATTGGATACGGGATAGGATAGGATAGAGGATTGGATAGGATAGAGGTTAGGAGAGAGGATTGGATAGGATTGTGGATATTATGGGATAGAGGATAGGATAGGATAGGATAATATACAGGATAGGATAGGATAGAGAATGGGATAGGATACAGGATAGGATATGATAGAGGGTAGGATAGGGTAGAGCATAGGATAAGATAGAGGATAGGATAGGGAAGAGGATAGGATAGGATAGAGGACAGGATAGGGTAAAGGATAGGATAAGATAGAGGATAGGATTGAATAGAGTACAGGATAGTATAGAGGATAAGATAGGATAGAGGATAGGATAGGATAGAGGATAGGATAGGATTGAGGATACGATACGATAGAGGATAGGATAGGATTGAGGATAGAATAGGACAGAGGATAGGATAGGATAGAGGATAGGATAGGATAGAGGATAGGGTAGAGGATTGGATAGGATTCAGGATATTATGGGATAGAGGATAGGATAAGATAGGATAGAGGATAGGATAGGATTGAGGATAGGATAGGCCAGAGGATAGGATAGGATAGAGGTTAGGATAGGATTGAGGATAGGATAGGCCAGAGGATAGGATAGGATAGAGGTTAGGATAGGATTGAGGATAGGATAGGATAGAGGATAGGATAGAGGATAGGATAGGATAGAGGATAGGATAGGATCGAGGATAGGATTTGACAGAGGATAGGGTAGGATAGAGGATAGGATAGGATAGAGGACAGGATAGGATAGAGAATAGAATAAGATAGAGGATAGGATGGGATTGAGGATAGGATAGGATAGATGATAGGATAGAGGATTGGATAGGATAGAGGATACGATACGATAGAGGATAGGATAGGATTGAGGATAGGATAGGATTGCGGCTAGGGTAGGATAGAGAATAGGATTGGATAGAGGATAGGATAGGATAGAGGGTAGGATAGGATTGAGGATAGGATAGGATAGACGATAGGATAGGATAGAGGATAGGATAGAGGATTGGATAGGATAGAGGATAGGATAGAGGTTTGTACAGGATTGAGGATATTATGGGTCAGAGGATAGGATAGGATAGGATAGAAGATAGGATAGGATATAGGATAGGATAGGATGGAGGATAGGATAGGTTAAAGGATAATATAGGATAGAGGATAGGATAGAGGATAGGATAGAGGATAGGATAGAGGATATTATAGGATTGAGGATATAATTGGATACAGGTTAGGATAGGATAGAGGATAGGATAGAGGATTGGATAGGATAGAGAATAGGATAGAGGATAGGATAGGATAGAGGGTAGGATAGAGGATATTATAGGAGAGAGGATATTATAGTATAGAGGATAGGATATAATTGGATACAGGATAGGATAGGATATATGATATTATAGGATGGAGGCTACGATATTATAGAGGATAGGATAGGATAGACGATAGGATAGGGGATTGGATGGGATAGAGGATAGGATAGGATAGAGGATTGGATAGGATAGAGGTTAGGAGAGAGGATTGGATAGGATTGTGGATATTAGGGGATAGAGGATAGGATAGGATAGGATAATATACAGGATAGGATAGGATAGAGAATGGGATAGGATACAGGATAGGATATGATAGAGGGTAGGATAGGGTAGAGCATAGGATAAGATAGAGGATAGGATAGGGAAGAGGATAGGATAGGATAGAGGACAGGATAGGGTAAAGGATAGGATAAGATAGAGGATAGGATTGAATAGAGTACAGGATAGTATAGAGGATAAGATAGGATAGAGGATAGGATAGGATAGAGGATAGGATAGGATTGAGGATACGATACGATAGAGGATAGGATAGGATTGAGGATAGAATAGGACAGAGGATAGGATAGGATAGAGGATAGGATAGGATAGAGGATAGGGTAGAGGATTGGATAGGATTCAGGATATTATGGGATAGAGGATAGGATAAGATAGGATAGAGGATAGGATAGGATAGAGGACAGGATAGGATAGAGAATAGAATAAGATAGAGGATAGGATAGGATTGAGGATAGGATAGGATAGATGATAGGATAGAGGATTGGATGGGATAGAGGATACGATACGATGGAGGATAGGATAGGATAGAGGATAGGAATGGATAGAGGATAGGATAGGATAGAGGATAGGATAGGATAGAGGACAGGATAGGGTAAAGGATAGGATAAGATAGATGATAGGATAGAATAGTGTACAGGATAGTATAGTGGATAAGATAGCATAGAGGATAGGATAGGATAGAGGATAGGATAGGATTGAGGATACGATACGATAGAGGATAGGATAGGATTGAGGATAGGATAGGCCAGAGGATAGGATAGGATAGAGGTTAGGATAGGATTGAGGATAGGATAGGCCAGAGGATAGGATAGGATAGAGGTTAGAATAGGATTGAGGATAGGATAGGATAGAGGATAGGATAGAGGATAGGATAGGCTAGAGGATAGGATAGGATCGAGGATAGGATTTGACAGAGGATAGGATAGGATAGAGGATAGGATAGGATAGAGGACAGGATAGGATAGAGAATAGAATAAGATAGAGGATAGGATGGGATTGAGGATAGGATAGGATAGATGATAGGATAGAGGATTGGATAGGATAGAGGATACGATACGATAGAGGATAGGATAGGATTGAGGATAGGATAGGATTGCGGCTAGGGTAGGATAGAGAATAGGATTGGATAGAGGATAGGATAGGATAGAGGGTAGGATAGGATTGAGGATAGGATAGGATAGACGATAGGATAGGATAGAGGATAGGATAGAGGATTGGATAGGATAGAGGATAGGATAGAGGTTTGTACAGGATTGAGGATATTATGGGTCAGAGGATAGGATAGGATAGGATAGAAGATAGGATAGGATATAGGATAGGATAGGATAGAGGATAGGATAGGTTAAAGGATAATATAGGATAGAGGATAGGATAGAGGTTAGGATAGAGGATATTATAGGATTGAGGATATAATTGGATACAGGTTAGGATAGGATAGAGGATAGGATAGAGGATTGGATAGGATAGAGAATAGGATAGAGGATAGGATAGGATTGAGGATAGCATAGGATTGAGGATAGGATAGGATAGAGTATACCATACGATAGAGGATAGGCTAGGATAGAGGGTAGGATAGAGGATATTATAGGAGAGAGGATATTATAGTATAGAGGATAGGATATAATTGGATACAGGATAGGATAGGATATATGATATTATAGGATGGAGGCTACGATATTATAGAGGATAGGATAGGATAGACGATAGGATAGGGGATTGGATGGGATAGAGGATAGGATAGGATAGAGGATAGGACAGGATAGAGGGTAGGACAGGATAGAGGATAGGATAGGATAGAGGATACGATACGATAGAGGATAGGATAGGATTGAGGATAGAATAGGACAGAGGATAGGATAGGATAGAGGATAGGATAGGATAGAGGATAGGGTAGAGGATTGGATAGGATTCAGGATATTATGGGATAGAGGATAGGATAAGATAGGATAGAGGATAGGATAGGATAGAGGACAGGATAGGATAGAGAATAGAATAAGATAGAGGATAGGATAGGATTGAGGATAGGATAGGATAGATGATAGGATAGAGGATTGGATGGGATAGAGGATACGATACGATGGAGGATAGGATAGGATAGAGGATAGGAATGGATAGAGGATAGGATAGGATAGAGGATAGGATAGGATAGAGGACAGGATAGGGTAAAGGATAGGATAAGATAGATGATAGGATAGAATAGAGTACAGGATAGTATAGAGGATAAGATAGCATAGAGGATAGGATAGGATAGAGGATAGGATAGGATTGAGGATACGATACGATAGAGGATAGGATAGGATTGAGGATAGGATAGGCCAGAGGATAGGATAGGATAGAGGTTAGGATAGGGTTGAGGATAGGATAGGATAGACGATAGGATAGGATAGAGGATAGGATAGAGGATTGGATAGGATAGAGGATAGGATAGAGGATTGTATAGGATTGAGGATATTATAGGTCAGAGGATAGGATAGGATAGGATAGAAGATAGGATAGGATATAGGATAGGATAGGATAGAGGATAGGATAGGTTAAAGGATAATATAGGATAGAGGATAGGATAGAGGATAGGATAGAGGATATTATAGGATTGAGGATATAATTGGATACAGGTTAGGATAGGATAGAGGATAGGATAGAGGATTGGATAGGATAGAGAATAGGATAGAGGATAGGATAGGATAGAGGATAGGATAGGATAGAGGATAGGATAGGATAGAGGATAGGATAGGATAGAGGATAGGATAGGATAGAGGATAGGATAGGATAGAGGATAGGATAGGATAGAGGATAGGATAGGATAGAGGATAGGATAGGATAGAGGATATGATAGGCTAGGATAGAGGATAGGATAGGATTGAGGATAGGATAGGATAGAGAATAGGATAGGATTGAGGATAGCATAGGATTGAGGATAGGATAGGATAGAGTATACCATACGATAGAGGATAGGCTAGGATAGAGGGTAGGATAGAGGATATTATAGGAGAGAGGATATTATAGTATAGAGGATAGGATATAATTGGATACAGGATAGGATAGGATATATGATATTATAGGATGGAGGCTACGATATTATAGAGGATAGGATAGGATAGACGATAGGATAGGGGATTGGATGGGATAGAGGATAGGATAGGATAGAGGATAGGACAGGATAGAGGGTAGGACAGGATAGAGGATAGGATAGGATAGAGGATAGGATAGGATAGAGGATAGGATATAGGATTGGGTAGGGTAGAGGATCGGGTAGAGGATCGGATAGGATAGAGGATAGGATACGATAGAGGATAGGATAGGATAGAGGATAGGATAGGATAGGATTGAGGATAGGATAGGATAGGATAGGATAGAGGATAGGATAGGGGATAGGATTGGATACGGGATAGGATAGGATAGAGGATTGGATAGGATAGAGGTTGGGATAGAGGATTGGATAGGATTGAGGATATTATGGGATAGAGGATAGGATAGGATAGGATAATATAGAGGATAGGATAGGATAGAGAATGGGATAGGATACAGGATAGGATAGTATAGAGAGGAGGATAGGATAGAGGATAGGATAGGATTGAGGATAGGATACGATAGGATATAGGATAGGATAGGCTTGAGGATAGGATAGGATAGAGGATAGGATAGGGGATAGGATTGGATACGGGATAGGATAGGTTAGAGGATTGGATAGGATAGAGGTTAGGATACAGGATTGGATTGGATTGAGGATATTATGGGATAAAGGATAGGTTAGGATAGGATAATATCTAGGATAGGATAGGATAGAGAATGGGATAGGATACAGGATAGGATAGGATAGAGGATAGGATAGGGTAGAGGATAGGATAAGATAGAGGATAGGATAGGGTAGAGGATAGGATAGGGTAGAGGAAAGGGTAAGATAGAGGATAGGATAGGATAGAGGATAGGATAGGATAGAGGATAGGATAGAGGATATTATAGGATAGAGGATAGGATAGGATTGAGGATAGGATTGGATACAGGATAGGATAGGATAGGATAGAGGATAGGATAGAGGATTGGATAGGATAGAGGATACGATACGATAGAGGATACGATAGGATAGAGGATAGGATAGGATAGGATCGAGGATAGGATTTGACAGAGGATAGGATAGGATAGAGGATACGATAGGATAGAGGACAGGATAGGATAGAGAATAGAATAGGATAGAGGATAGGATTGGATTGAGGATAGGATAGGATAGATGATAGGATAGAGGATTGGATAGGATAGAGGATACGATACTATAGAGGATAGGATAGGATAGACGGTAGGATAGAGGATTGGATAGGATAGAGGATACGATACGATAGAGGGTAGGATAGGATAGAGGATAGGATAGGACAGAGGATAGGATAGGATAGAGAATAGGATAGGATAGATGATAGGATAGAATAGAGTACAGGATAGTATAGAGGATAAGATAGGATAGAGGATAGGATAGGATAGAGGATAGGATAGGATTGAGGATGCGATACGATATAGGATAGGATAGGATTGAGGATAGAATAGGACAGAGGATAGGATAGGAAAGAGGATAGGATAGGATAGAGGATAGGATAGAGGATAGGATAGAGGATTGGATATTATGGGA
The DNA here is from genome assembly GCF_050948215.1 of Halictus rubicundus. Classification (NCBI taxonomy): domain Eukaryota; kingdom Metazoa; phylum Arthropoda; class Insecta; order Hymenoptera; family Halictidae; genus Halictus; species Halictus rubicundus. The sequence continues at coordinate 561,617 of NW_027488682.1, read as the reverse complement.
TAGAGGATAGGATAGGATAGGATAGAGGATAGGAATGGATAGAGTACAGGATAGTATAGAGGATAAGATAGAATAGAGGATAGGATAGAGGATAGGATAGGATTGAGGTTACGATACGATAGAGGATAGGATAGGATTGAGGATAGGATAGGACAGAGGATAGGATAGGATAGAGGATAGGATAGGATAGGATAGAGGATAGGATAGAGGATTGGATAGGATTCAGGATATTATGGGATAGAGGATAGGATAGGATAGGATAGAGGATAGGATACGATAGAGGATAAGATAGGATTGAGGATAGGATAGGATAGAGGATTGGATAGGATTAAGGATATTATGGGATAGAGGATAGGATAGGATAGGATAGGATAGGATAGAGGATAGAATAGGATAGAGGATAAGATAGGATTGAGGATAGGATAAGATAGATGATAGGATAGAGGATTGGATAGGATAGAGCATACGATACGATAGAGGATAGGATAGGATAGAGGGTAGGATAGAAAATTGAATAGGATTGAGGATATTATGGGATAGAGGATAGGATAGGATAGAGGATAGGATAGGATTGAGGATACGATACGATAGAGAATAGGATAGGATTGAGGATAGGATAGGACAGAGGATAGGATAGGATAGACGATAGGATAGGATAGAGGATAGGATAGAGAATTGGATAGGATTCAGGATATTATGGGATAGAGGATAGGATAGGATAGGATAGAGGATAGGATACGATAGAGGATAAGATAGGATTGAGGATAGGATTGGATAGAGGATAGGATAGGATAGAGGATAGGATAGAGGATAGGATAGGATAGAGCATACGATACGATAGAGGATAGGATAGGATAGAGGGTAGGATAGAAAATTGAATAGGATTGAGGATATTATGGGATAGAGGATAGGATAGGATAGAGGATAGGATAGGATTGAGGATACGATACGATAGAGAATAGGATAGGATTGAGGATAGGATAGGACAGAGGATAGGATAGGATAGACGATAGGATAGGATAGAGGATAGGATAGAGAATTGGATAGGATTCAGGATATTATGGGATAGAGGATAGGATAGGATAGGATAGAGGATAGGATACGATAGAGGATAAGATAGGATTGAGGATAGGATAGGATAGAGGATTGGATAGGATTAAGGATATTATGGGATAGAGGATAGGATAGGATAGGATAGGATAGGATAGAGGATAGAATAGGATAGAGGATAAGATAGGATTGAGGATAGGATAAGATAGATGATAGGATAGAGGATTGGATAGGATAGAGCATACGATACGATAGAGGATAGGATAGGATAGAGGGTAGGATAGAAAATTGAATAGGATTGAGGATATTATGGGATAGAGGATAGGATAGGATAGAGGATAGGATAGGATTGAGGATACGATACGATAGAGAATAGGATAGGATTGAGGATAGGATAGGACAGAGGATAGGATAGGATAGACGATAGGATAGGATAGAGGATAGGATAGAGAATTGGATAGGATTCAGGATATTATGGGATAGAGGATAGGATAGGATAGGATAGAGGATAGGATACGATAGAGGATAAGATAGGATTGAGGATAGGATAGGATAGAGGATAGGATAGGATTGAGGATAGGATAGGACAGAGGATAGGATAGAGAATAGGATAGTATAGAGGATAGGATAGGATACAGGATAGGATAGGATAGAGGATAGGATATGGTAGAGGATAGGATAAGATAGAGGATAGGATAGGATACAGGATAGGATAGGATAGAAGACAGGATAGGATAGGATAGGATAGGATAGGATAGAGGATAGGATAGGATAAAGGATATGATAGGATAGAGGATAGGATAGAATAGAGTATAGGATAGGATAGAGGATAGGATAGGATAGAGGATAGGATAGGATAGAGGATAGGATAGGACAGAGGATATGATAGGCTAGGATATAGGATAGGATAGGATAGGATAGGATAGATGATAGGATAGGATAGGATAGGATAGGATAGGATAGGATAGAGGATAGGATAGGATAAAGGATATGATAGGATAGAGGATAGGATAGAATACAGTATAGGATACGATAGAGGATAGGATAGGATATATGATACTATAGGATGGAGGATACGATATTATAGAGGATAGGATAGGATAGAGAATAGGATAGGATAGAGGATAGGATAGGATAGAGGATAGGATAGAGGATTGGATAGGATTGAGGATATTATGGGATAGAGGATAGGATAGAGAATAGGATAGGATAGAGGATAGGATAGGATAGAGGATAGGATAGAGGATAGGATAGAGGATTGGATAGGATTGAGGATATTATGGGATAGAGGATAGGATAGGATAGGATAGGATAGGATAGAGGATAGGATAGAGGATAGGATAGGATAGAGGATAGGATAGGATAGAGGATAGGATAGGATAGAGGATAGGATAGGATAGAGGATAGGATAGGACAGAGGATATGATAGGCTAGGATATAGGATAGGATAGGATAGGATAGGATAGATGATAGGATAGGATAGGATAGGATAGGATAGGATAGGATAGGATAGAGGATAGGATAGGATAAAGGATATGATAGGATAGAGGATAGGATAGAATACAGTATAGGATACGATAGAGGATAGGATAGGATATATGATACTATAGGATGGAGGATACGATATTATAGAGGATAGGATAGGATAGAGAATAGGATAGGATAGAGGATAGGATAGGATAGAGGATTGGATAGGATTGAGGATATTATGGGATAGAGGATAGGATAGAGAATAGGATAGGATAGAGGATAGGATAGGATAGAGGATAGGATAGAGGATTGGATAGGATTGAGGATATTATGGGATAGAGGATAGGATAGGATAGGATAGGATAGGATAGAGGATAGGATAGGATAGAGGATAGGATAGGATATATGATACTATAGGATGGAGGATACGATATTATAGAGGATAGTATAGGATAGAGGATAGGATAGGGTAGAGGATAGGGTAAGATAGACGATAGGATAAGATAGAGGATAGGATAGAATAGAGTACAGGATAGTATAGAGGATAAGATAATATAGAGAATAGGATAGGATAGAGGATAGGACAGGATAGAGGATAGGATAGGATAGAGGATAGGATAGGATAGAGTATAGGATAGGATAGATGATAGGATAGAGGATTGGATAGGACAGAGGATTGGATAGGATAGAGCATACGTTACGATAGAGGATTGGATAGGATAGAGGGTAGGATAGAGAATTGGATAAGGATAGAGAATCCGATACGATAGAGGATAGGATAGGATAGAGGGTAGGACAGAGAATTGGATAAGGATAGAGAATACGATACGATAGAGGATAGGATAGGATAGAGGATGGGATAGGACAGAGGATAGGATAGGATAGAGGATAGAATAGGATAGAGGATAAGATAGGATTGAGGATAGGATAAGATAGATGATAGGATAGAGGATTGGATAGGATAGAGCATACGATACGATAGAGGATAGGATAGGATAGAGGGTAGGATAGAAAATTGAATAGGATTGAGGATATTATGGGATAGAGGATAGGATAGGATAGGATAGGATAGAGGATAGGATAGGATAAAGGATAGGATAGGATAGAGGATAGGATAGGATTGAGGATAGGATAGGATAGAGGATAGGATAGGATAGAGGATAGGATAGGATAGAGGATAGGATAGGACAGAGGATATGATAGGCTAGGATATAGGATAGGATAGGATAGGATAGGATAGGATAGATGATAGGATAGGATAGGATAGGATAGGATAGGATAGGATAGAGGATAGGATAGGATAAAGGATATGATAGGATAGAGGATAGGATAGAATACAGTATAGGATACGATAGAGGATAGGATAGGATATATTATACTATAGGATGGAGGATACGATATTATAGAGGATAGGATAGGATAGAGAATAGGATAGGATAGAGGATAGGATAGGATAGAGGATAGGATAGAGGATTGGATAGGATTGAGGATATTATGGGATAGAGGATAGGATAGAGAATAGGATAGGATAGAGGATAGGATAGGATAGAGGATAGGATAGAGGATTGGATAGGATTGAGGACATTATGGGATAGAGGATAGGATAGGATAGGATAGGATAGGATAGAGGATAGGTTAGGATATATGATACTATAGGATGGAGGATACGATATTATAGAGGATAGTATAGGATAGAGGATAGGATAGGGTAGAGGATAGGGTAAGATAGGCGATAGGATAAGATAGAGGATAGGATAGAATAGAGTACAGGATAGTATAGAGGATAGGATAGGATAGAGGATAGGATGGGATAGAGGATATGATAGGCTAGGATAGAGGATAGGATAGGATTGAGGATAGGATAGGATAGAGGATAGGATAGGATTGAGGATAGCATAGGATTGAGGATAGGATAGGACAGAGAATAGGATAGGATAGAGGATAGGATAGGATAGAGGATAGGATAGAGGATTGGATAGGATTGAGGATATTATGGGGTAGAGGATAGGATAGCATAGGATAGGATAGAGGATAGGATAGGATAAAGGATATGATAGGACAGAGGATAGGATAGAATAGAGGATATGATAGGCTAGGATAGAGGATAGGATAGGATAGGATAGGATAGGATAGATGATAGGATAGGATAGGATAGGATGGGATAGGATAGGATAGGATAGGATAGAGGATAGGACAGGATAAAGGATATGATAGGATAGAGGATAGGATAGAATAGAGTATAGGATACGATAGAGGATAGGATAGGATATATGATACTATAGGATGGATTATACGATATTATACAGGATAGGATAGGATAGAGAATAGGATAGGATAGAGGATAGGATAGGATAGAGGATAGGATAGAGGATTGGATAGGATTGAGGATATCATGGGATAGAGGATAGGATAGGATAGGATAGGATAGAATAGAGGATAGGATAGGATAGAGGATAGGATAGGATAGGATAGAGGATAGGATAGGATAGAGGATAGGATAGGATAGAGGATAGAATAGGATAGAGGATAGGATAGGATATATGATACTATAGGATGGAGGATACGATATTATAGAGGATAGGATAGGATAGAGAATAGGATAGGATTGAGGATAGGATAGGATAGAGGATAGGATAGAGGATTGGATAGGATAGAGGATAGGATAGAGGATTGGATAGGATTGAGGATATTATGGGATAGAGGATAGGATAGGATAGGATAGGATAGAGTACAGGATAGTATAGAGGATAAGATAATATAGAGAATAGGATAGGATAGAGGATAGGATAGGATAGACGATAGCATAGTATAGAGGATAGGATAGGATAGAGGATAGGATAGGATAGAGGATAGGACATAGGATTGGATAGGATGGACGTTAGGATAGGATAGAGGATAGAATAGGATAGAGGATAGGATAGAGGATAGGATAGAGCATTGGATAGGATAGAGTATATTATAGGAAAGAGGATATGATATGCAAGAGGATACGATATTATAGAGGATTGGATAGGATAGAGGATCGGATAAGATAGAGGATAAGATAGGATAGATGGTAGGATTGGATAGAGGAGAGGATAGGATAGACGATAGGATAGGATAGAGGATAGGATAGGATAGAGGATAGGATAGGATAAAGGATAGGACATAGGATTGGATAGGATGGACGTTAGGATAGGATAGAAGATAGAATAGGATAGAGTATAGGATAGAGGATAGGATAGAGGAATGGATAGGATAGAGTATATTATAGGAAAGAGGATATGATATGCTAGAGGATACGATATTATAGAGGATTGGATAGGAGAGAGGATAGGATAGGATAGATAATAGGATAGGATAGAGGATAGGATTGGATAGTGGAGAGGATAGGATAGACGATAGGATAAGATAGAGGATAGGACATAGGATTGGATAGGATGTACGTTAGGATAGGATAGAGGATAGAATAGGATAGAGGATAGGATAGAGGATAGGATAGAGGATTGGATAGGATAGAGTATATTATAGGAAAGAGGATATGATATGCTAGAGGATACGATATTATAGAGGATTGGATAGGATAGAGGATCGGATAGGATAGAGGATAGGATAGGATAGTGGGTAGGATTGGATAGAGGAGAGGATAGGATAGGATAGGGGATAGGATAGGATAGAGGATATGATAGGATAGAGGATAGGATAGGATAGAGGATATTATCGGATAGAGGATAGGATAGGGGATTGGATAGGATAGAGGATTGGATAGGATAGAGGATAGGACAGGATAGAGGATAGGATAGGATAGAGGATAGGATAGGATGGGATAGAGGATAGGAGACTATAGAGGATAGGATAGAGGACAGGAAACGATAGAGGATAGGATAGGATAGATAATAGGATAGGATAGAGGATAGGATCGGGTAGAGGATAGGATAGGATAGAGGATAGGATATGATAGAGGATAGGACATAGGATTGGATAGGATAGACGATAGGATAGGATAGAGGATAGAATAGGATAGAGGATAGGATAGGATAGAGGATAGGATTGGATAGAGGATAGGTTAGGGGATAGGATAGGATATGATAGAGAATAGGATAGGATAGAGGATATGATAGGGGATTGGATAGGATAGAGGATAGGAGATGATGGAGGATAGGATAGGATAGGGGATAGGATAGGATACAGGATAGTATAGGATAGAGGATTGGATAGGATAGACGTTAGGATAGGATAGAGGATAGAATAGGATAGAGGATAGGATAGAGGATAGGATAGAGGATTGGATAGGATAGAGTATGTAATAGGAAAGAGGATATGATATGGTAGAGGATACGATATTATAGAGGATTGGATAGGATAGAGGATCGGATAGGATAGAGGATAGGATAGGATAGAGGATAGGATAGTATAGAGGATAGGATAGGGGATAGGATAGGATAGGATAGAAAAGAGCATAGGATAGAGGATATGATAGGGGATTGGATAGGATAGGGGATTGGATAGGATAGAGGATTGGATAGGATAGAGGATAGGATAGGATAGAGGATAGGATAGCATAGAGGATAGGATAGGATAGGATAGAGGATAGGATAGGGGATTTTATAGGATAGAGGATAGGATAGGATAGAGGATAGGATAGGATTGAGGATAGGGTAGGATAGAGGATAGGATAGGATAGAGGATAGGAAAGGATAGATGATAGGATAGGATAGTGGATAGGACAGGATAGAGCAGACGATAGAGGATAGGATATTATAGAGGATAGGATAGAGAATAGGATAGGATAGATGATCGGATAGGACAGGATAGAGGATCGGATAAGATAGGATAGAGGATAGGAGACTATAGAGGATAGGATAGAGGACAGGAGACTATAGAGGATAGGATAGGAGAGAGGATAGGATAGGATAGATAATAGGATAGGATAGAGGATAGGATAGGATAGAGGATAGGATAGGATAGAGGATAGGACATAGGATTGGATAGGATGTACGTTAGGATAGGATAGAGGATAGAATAGGATAGAGGATAGGATAGAGGATAGGATAGAGGATTGGATAGGATAGAGGATTGGATAGGATAGAGGATAGGACAGGATAGAGGATAGGATAGGATAGATGATCGGATAGGATGGGATAGAGGATAGGAGACTATAGAGGATAGCATTGAGGACAGGAAACGATAGAGGATAGGATACGAGAGAGGATAGGATAGGATAGATAATAGGATAGGATAGAGGATCGGATAGGATGGGATAGAGGATAGGAGACTATAGAGGATAGGATAGAGGACAGGAAACGATAGAGGATAGGATACGAGAGAGGATAGGATAGGATAGATAATAGGATAGGATAGAGGATAGGATAGGATAGGGGATAGGGTGGGAAAGAGGATAGGATAGGATAGAGGATAGGACATAGGATTGGATAGGATGGACGATAGGATAGGATAGAGGATAGGATAGGAAAGAGGATAGGATTGGATAGAGGATAGGATAGGGGATAGGATAGGATAGGATAGAGAATAGGATAGGATAGAGGATAGGATAGAGGATAGGATAGGATAGGATAGTGGATTGGATAGGATCGGCGTTAGGATAGGATAGAGGATAGGATAGGATAGAGTATAGAATAGGATAGAGGATACAATCGGATGGGTGATAGGATAGGATAGAGGATAGGATAGGATAGAGAATAGGATAGGATAGAGGATAGGATACGGGATTGGATAGGATAGAGGATAGGTGACGATGGAGGATAGGATAGGATAGAGGATAGGATAGGATAGAGGATAGGATAGGATAGAGGATATTATAGGATAGAGGATATTATAGGAAAGAGGATATGATATGCTAGAGGATACGATATTATAGAGGATAGGATAGGATAGAGGATCGGATAGGATAGAGGATTGCATAGGATACGGGATAGGATAGGATAGAGGATAGGATAGGATAGACGATAGGATAGGATAGGGGATAGGATAGGATAGAGGATATGATAGGATAGAGGATAGGATAGGATAGAGGATAGTATCGGATAGAGGATAGGATAGGGGATTGGATAGGATAGAGGATTGGATAGGATAGAGGATAGGACAGGATAGAGGATAGGATAGGATAGAGGATAGGATAGGATAGAGGATAGGATAGGATTGAGGAAAGGGTAGGATAGAGGATAGGATAGGATAGAGGATAGGATAGAGGATTGGATAGGATTGAGGATATTATGGGGTAGAGGATAGGATAGGATAGGATAGGATAGAGGATAGGATAGGATAAAGGATATGATAGGACAGAGGATAGGATAGAATAGAGTATAGGATAGGATAGAGGATAGGATAGGATAGAGGATAGGATAGGATAGAGGATAGGATAGGATAGAGGATATGATAGGCTAGAGGATATGATAGGCTAGGATAGAGGATAGGATAGGATAGGATAGGATAGGATAGATGATAGGATAGGATAGGATAGGATAGGATAGGATAGGATAGAGGATAGGATAGGATAAAGGATATGATAGGATATAGGATAGGATAGAATAGAGTATAGGATACGATAGAGGATAGGATAGGATATATGATACTATAGGATGGAGGATACGATATTATAGAGGATAGTATAGGATAGAGGATAGGATAGGGTAGAGGATAGGGTAAGATAGAGGATAGGATACGGTAGAGGATAGGATAAGATAGAGGATAGGATAGAATAGAGTACAGGATAGTATAGAGGATAAGATAATATAGAGAATAGGATAGGATAGAGGATAGGACAGGATAGAGGATAGGATAGGATAGAGGATAGGATAGGATAGAGGATAGGATAGGATAGAGAATAGGATAGGATAGAGGATAGGATAGGATAGAGGATAGGATAGGATAGAGGATATGATAGGCTAGGATAGAGGATAGGATAGGATAGGATAGGATAGAGGATAGGATAGGATTGAGGATACGATACGATGGAGGATAGGATAGGATAGAGGGTAGGAAAGAGAATTGGATGGGATAGAGGATACGATACGATAGAGGAGGGGATAGGATAGAGGATAAGATAATATAGAGAATAGGATAGGATAGAGGATAGGACAGGATAGAGGATAGGATAGGATAGAGGATAGGGTAGGATAGAGGATAGGATAGGATAGAGGATAGGATGTGATAGAGGATATGATAGGCTAGGATAGAGGATAGGATAGGATTGAGGATAGGATAGGATAGAGGATAGGATAGGATTGAGGATAGCATAGGATTGAGGATAGGATAGGACAGAGAATAGGATAGGATAGAGGATAGGATAGGATAGAGGATAGGATAGAGGATTGGATAGGATTGAGGATATTATGGGGTAGAGGATAGGATAGGATAGGATAGGATAGAGGATAGGATAGGATAAAGGATATGATAGGACAGAGGATAGGATAGAATAGAGGATATGATAGGCTAGGATAGAGGATAGGATAGGATAGGATAGGATAGGATAGAGGATAGGATAGGATAAAGGATATGATAGGATAGAGGATAGGATAGAATAGAGTATAGGATACGATAGAGGATAGGATAGGATATATGATACTATAGGATGGAGGATACGATATTATAGAGGATAGGATAGGATAGAGAATAGGATAGGATAGAGGATAGGATAGGATAGAGGATAGGATAGAGGATTGGATAGGATTGAGGATATCATGGGATAGAGGATAGGATAGGATAGGATAGGATAGAGGATAGGATAGGATAGAGGATAGGATAGGATAGGATAGAGGATAGGATAGGATAGAGGATAGAATAGGATAGAGGATAGGATAGGATATATGATACTATAGGATGGAGGATACGATATTATAGAGGATAGGATATGATAGAGTATATTATAGGAAAGAGGATATGATATGCAAGAGGATACGATATTATAGAGGATTGGATAGGATAGAGGATCGGATAAGATAGAGGATAAGATAGGATAGAGGGTAGGATTGGATAGAGGAGAGGATAGGATAGACGATAGGATAGGATAGAGGATAGGATAGGATAGAGGATAGGATAGGATAAAGGATAGGACATAGGATTGGATAGGATGGACGTTAGGATAGGATAGAAGATAGAATAGGATAGAGGATAGGATAGAGGATAGGATAGAGGATTGGATAGGATAGAGTATATTATAGGAAAGAGGATATGATATGCTAGAGGATACGATATTATAGAGGATTGGATAGGATAGAGGATCGGATAGGATAGAGGATAGGATAGGATAGAGGGTAGGATTGGATAGAGGAGAGGATAGGGTAGACGATAGGATAGGATAGGGGATAGGATAGGATAGAGGATATGATAGGATAGAGGATAGGATAGGATAGAGGATAGGATAGGATAGAGGATAGTATCGGATAGAGGATAGGATAGGGGATTGGATAGGATAGAGGATTGGATAGGATAGAGGATAGGACAGGATAGAGGATAGGATAGGATAGAGGATAGGATAGGATAGAGGATAGGATAGGATTGAGGAAAGGGTAGGATAGAGGATAGGATAGGATAGAGGATAGGATAGGATAGAGGATAGGATAGGATAGAGGATAGGAAAGGATAGATGATAGGATAGGATAGTGGATAGGACAGGATAGAGCAGACGATAGAGGATAGGATATTATAGAGGATAGGATAGAGAATAGGATAGGATAGATGATCGGATAGGACAGGATAGAGGATCGGATAAGATAGGATAGAGGATAGGAGACTATAGAGGATAGGATAGAGGACAGGAGACTATAGAGGATAGGATAGGAGAGAGGATAGGATAGGATAGATAATAGGATAGGATAGAGGATAGGATTGGATTGTGGAGAGGATAGGATAGACGATAGGATAGGATAGAGGATAGGACATAGGATTGGATAGGATGTACGTTAGGATAGGATAGAGGATAGAATAGGATAGAGGATAGGATAGAGGATAGGATAGAGGATTGGATAGGATAGAGTATATTATAGGAAAGAGGATATGATATGCTAGAGGATACGATATTATAGAGGATTGGATAGGATAGAGGATCGGATAGGATAGAGGATTGGATAGGATAGAGGATAGGATAGGATAGAGGATAGGATAGGATAGAGGATAGGATAGGATAGCGGATATGATAGAGGATATGATAGAGGATATTATAGGAAATAGGATATGATATGCTAGAGGATACGATATTATAGAGGATAGGATAAGATACAGGATCGGATAGGATAAGATACAGGATCGGATAGGATAGAGGATTGGATAGGATAGAGGATAGAATCGGATGGGTGATAGGATAGGATAGAGGATAGGATAGGATAGAGAATAGGATAGGATAGAAGATAGGATAGGGGATTGGATAGGATAGAGGATAGGATAGGATAGAGGATAGGATAGGGGATAGGATAGGATAGAGAATAGGATAGGATAGAGGATAGGATAGGGGATAGGATAGGATAGAGTGTAGGATAGGATAGCGGCTAGGATAGGATAGAGTATGGAATAGGATAGAGGGTAGGATAGAGAATTGGATGGGATAGAGGAGACGATACGATAGAGGATAGGATAGGGTAGAGGATAGGATAAGATAGAGGATAGGATAGAATAGAGTACAGGATAGTATAGAGTATAAGATAATATAGAGAATAGGATAGGATAGAGGATAGGACAGGCTAGGATAGAGGATAGGATAGGATTGAGGATAGCATAGGATTGAGGATAGGATAGAGGATTGGATAGGATAGAGGATACGATACGATAGAGGATAGGATAGGATAGTGGGTAGGAAAGAGAATTGGATGGGATAGAGGATACGATACGATAGAGGATAGGATAGGATAGAGGATGGGATAGGACAGAGGATAGGATAGGATAGAGGATAGAATAGGATAGAGGATAGAATAGGATTGAGGATAGGATAGGATAGAGGATAGGATAGGATTGAGGATAGGATAGGATTGAGGATAGGATAGGATAGAGGATAGGATAGGATAGATGAAAGGATAGAGGATTGGATAGGATAGAGGATACGATACGATAGAGGATAGGATAAGATAGAGGGTAGGATAGAGAATTGAATAGGATTGAGGATATTATGGGATAGAGGATAGGATAGGATAGGATAGGATAGAGGATAGGATAGGATAGGGGATACGATACGATAGAGGAGGGGATAGGATAGAGGATGGGATAGGACAGAGGATAGGATAGAATAGAGTATAGGATAGGATAGAGGATAGGATAGGATTGAGGATAGGATAGGATAGATGATAGGATAGAGGATTGGATGGGATAGAGGATACGATACGATAGAGGATAGGATAGGATAGAGGATGGGATAGGACAGAGGATAGGATAGGATAGAGGACAGGATAGGATAGAGGATAGGATAGGATAGAGGATATGATAGGCTAGGATAGAGGATAGGATAGGACAGAGGATAGGATAGGATAGAGGATATGATAGGCTAGGATAGAGGATAGGATAGGATTGAGGATAGGATAGGATAGAGGATAGGATAGGATTGAGGATAGCATAGGATTGGGGATAGGATAGGATAGAGAATAGGATAGGATAGAGGATAGGATAGGATAGAGGATAGGATAGAGGATAGGATAGAGGATTGGATAGGATTGAGGATATTATGGGATAGAGGATAGGATAGGATAGGATAGGATAGAGGATAGGATAGGATAGAGGATAGGATAGGATAGAGGATAGGATAGGATATATGATACTATAGGATGGAGGATACGATATTATAGAGGATAGTATAGGATAGAGGATACGATTGGATAGAGGATAGGATAGAGGATAGGATAGAGGATTGGATAGAATTGAGGATATTATGGGATAGAGGATAGGATATGATAGGCTAGCATAGAGGATAGGATAGGATTGAGGATAGGATAGGATAGAGGATAGGATAGGATTGAGGATAGCATAGGATTGAGGATAGGATAGGATAGAGAATAGGATAGGATAGAGGATAGGATAGGATAGGGGATAGGATAGGATAGAGGATAGGATAGGATAGAAGATAGGATAGGATAGAGGATAGGATAGGATAAAGGATAGAATAGGATAGAGGATAGGATAGGATAGAGGATAGGACAGGATATATGATACTATAGGATGGAGGATACGATATTATAGAGGATAGTATAGGATAGAGGATAGGATAGGGTAGAGGATAGGGTAAGATAGAGGATAGGATAGGGTAGAGGATCGGATAAGATAGAGGATAGGACAAAATAGAGTACAGGATAGTATAGAGGATAAGATAATATAGAGAAAAGGATAGGATAGAGGATAGGACAGGATAGAGGATAGGATAGGATAGAGGATAGGACAGGATAGAGGATAGGATAGGATAGAGGATAGGATAGGATAGAGGATAGGATAGGATAGGATAGGATAGAGGATAGGATAGGATATATGATATTATAGGATGGAGGATACGATATTATAGAGGATAGGATAGGGTAGAGGATAGGATAAGATAGAGGATAGGATAGGTTAGAGGATAGGATAAGATAGAGGATAGGATAGAATGGAGTACAGGATAGTATAGAGGATAAGATAATATAGAGAATAGGATAGGATAGAGGATAGGACAGGATAGAGGATAGGATAGGATAGAGAATAGGATAGGATAGAGGATAGGATAGGATAGAGGATAGGATAGAGGATAGGATAGAGGATTGGATAGGATTGAGGATATTATGGGATAGAGGATAGGATAGGATAGAGGGTAGGAAAGAGAATTGGATGGGATAGAGGATACGATACGATAGAGGAGGGGATAGGATAGAGGATGGAATAGGATAGAGGATTGGATAGGATAGGATAGGGATAGAGGATAGGATAGGATAGAGGATAGGATAGGATAGGGGATAGGATAGGATAGAGGATAGGATAGGATAGAGGATAGAATAGGATAGAGGATAGGATAGAGGATAGGATAGGATATACGATATTATAGGATGGAGGATACGATATTATAGAGGATAGTATAGGATAGAGGGTAGGATAGGATATAGGGTAGGATTGTGAATTGGATAGGATAGAGGGTAAGATAGGATATAGGGTAGGATAGAGGATAGGATAGGAAAGAGGATAGGATAGGATAGAGGATAGTATTGGATAGAGGATATGATAGGATAGAGGATAGGATAGGATTGAGGATAGGGTAGGATAGAGAATAGGATAGGATAGAGGATAGGATAGGATAGAGGATAGCATAGAGGATTGGATAGGATAGAGGATAGGATAGAGGATTGGATAGGATTGAGGATATTATGGGATAGAGGATAGGATAGGATAGGATAGGATAGAGGATAGGATAGGATAGAGGATAGGATAGGATAGAGGATAGGATAGAGGATAGGATAGGATAGAGGATAGGATAGGATAGAGCATAGGATAGGATTGAGGATAGGATAGGATAGAGGATAGGGTAGTATAGAGAATAGAATAGCATAGAGGATAGGATAGGATTGAGGATAGGATAGGATAGATGATAGGATAGAGGATTGGATAGGACAGAGGATACCATACGATAGAGGATAGCCTAGGATAGAGGGTAGGATAGAGAATTGGATAGGATAGAGGATACGATACGATAGAGGATACGATAGGATATATGATATTATAGGATGGAGGATACGATATTATATAGGATAGGATAGGATAGACGATAGGATAGGGGATTGGATAGGATAGAGGATATGATAGGATAGAGGATAGGATAGGATAGAGGATAGCATAGGATTGAGGATAGGATAGGATACATGATAGGATAGGATAGAGGATAGGATAGAGGATTGGATAGGATAGGGGATTGGATAGGATAGAGGATAGGATAGGATAGAGGATTGGATAGGATAGAGGATAGGATAGGATAGAGGATAGGATAGGATAGAGGATACGAAACGATAGAGGATAGGATAGGATATATGATATTATAGGATGGATGATACGATATTATAGAGGATAGGATAGGATAGACGATAGGATAGAGGATATGATAGGATACAGGATAGTATAGGATAGAGGATAGGATAGGATAGAGGATAGGATAGGATTGAGGATAGGATAGGACAGAGGATAGGATAGGATAGAGGATAGGATAGAATAGAGTACAGGATAGGATAGAGGATAGGACAGGATAGAGGATAGGATAGGATAGAGGATAGGATAGGATAGAAGATAGGATAGTATAGAGAATAGAATAGGATAGAGGATAGGATAGGATTGAGGATAGGATAGGATAGATGATAGGATAGAGGATTGGATAGGATAGAGGATACGATACGATAGAGGATAGTATAGGATAGTGGGTAGGAAAGAGAATTGGATGGGATAGAGGATACGATACGATAGAGGATAGGATAGGATAGAGGATGGGATAGGACAGAGGATAGGATAGGATAGAGGATAGAATAGGATAGAGGATAGAATAGGATTGAGGATAGGATAGGATAGAGGATAGGATAGGATTGAGGATAGGTTAGGATTGAGGATAGGATAGGATAGAGGATAGGATAGGATAGATGAAAGGATAGAGGATTGGATAGGATAGAGGATACGATACGATAGAGGATAGGATAAGATAGAGGGTAGGATAGAGAATTGAATAGGATTGAGGATATTATGGGATAGAGGATAGGATAGGATAGGATAGAGGATAGGATAGGATAGGGGATAGGATAGGATAGAGGATAGGATAGGATAGAGGATAGGATAGAATAGAGTACAGGATAGGATAGAGGATAGGACAGGATAGAGGATAGGATAGGATAGAGGATAGGATAGGATAGAAGATAGGATAGTATAGAGAATAGAATAGGATAGAGGATAGGATAGGATTGATGATAGGATAGAGGATTGGATAGGATAGAGGATACGATACGATAGAGGATAGGATAGGATAGTGGGTAGGAAAGAGAATTGGATGGGATAGAGAATACGATACGATAGAGGATGGGATAGGACAGAGGATAGGATAGGATAGAGGATAGAATAGGATAGAGGATAGGATAGGATAGAGGATAGGATAGAGGATAGGTTAGGATAGAGGATAGGATAGGATCGAGGATAGGATAGGATAGATGATAGGATAGGATTGAGGATAGGATAGGATTGAGGATAGGATAGGATAGAGGATAGGATAGGATTGAGGATAGGATAGGATAGAGGATAGGATAGGATTGAGGATAGGATAGGATTGAGGATAGGATAGGATAGAGGATAGGATAGGATTGAGGATAGGATAGGATAGAGGATAGGATAGGATTGAGGATAGGATAGGATTGAGGATAGGATAGGATAGAGGATAGGATAGGATTGAGGATAGGATAGGATAGATGAAAGGATAGAGGATTGGATAGGATAGAGGATACGATACGATAGAGGATAGGATAAGATATAGGGTACGCTAGAGAATTGAATAGGATTGAGGATATTATGGGATAGAGGATAGGATGGGATAGGATAGAGGATAGGATAGGATAGGGGATAGGATAGGATAGAGGATAGGATAGGATAGAGGATAGGATAGAATAGAGTACAGGATAGGATAGAGGATAGGACAGGATAGAGGATAGGATAGGATAGAAGATAGGATAGTATAGAGAATAGAATAGGATAGAGGATAGGATAGGATTGAGGATAGGATAGGATAGATGATAGGATAGAGGATTGGATAGGGTAGAGGATACGATACGATAGAGGATAGGATAGGATAGAGGGTAGGAAAGAGAATTGGATGGGATAGAGGATACGATACGATAGAGGAGGGGATAGGATAGAGGATGGGATAGGACAGAGGATAGAATAGGATTGAGGATAGGATAGGATTGAGGATAGGATAGGATTGAGGATAGGATAGGATAGCGGGTAGGATAGAGAATTGAATAGGATTGAGGATATTATGGGATACAGGATAGGATAGGATAGGATAGGATAGAGGATAGAATAGGATAGAGGATAGGATAGGATTGAGGATAGGATAGGATAGATGATAGGATAGGGTAGAGGATAGGATAAGATAGAGGATAGGATAGAATAGAGTACAGGATAGTATAGAGGATAAGATAATATAGAAAATAGGACAGGATAGGGGATAGGATAGGATTGAGGATACGATACGATGGAGGATAGGATAGGATAGAGGGTAGGAAAGAGAATTGGATGGGATAGAGGATACGATACGATAGAGGAGGGGATAGGATAGAGGATAAGATAATATAGAGAATAGGATAGGATAGAGGATAGGACAGGATAGAGGATAGGATAGGATAGAGGATAGGATAGGATAGAGGATAGGATAGGATAGAGGATAGGATAGGCTAGGATAGAGGATAGGATAGGATTGAGGATAGGATAGGATAGAGGATAGGATAGGATTGAGGATAGCATAGGATTGAGGATAGGATAGGATAGAGAATAGGATAGGATAGAGGATAGGATAGGATAGAGGATAGGATAGAGGATTGGATAGGATTGAGGATATCAAGGGATAGGGGCTAGGATAGGATAGGATAGGATAGGATATAATAGAGGATTGGATAGGATTGAGGATATTAAGGGATAGAGGATAGGATAGGATAGGATAGGATAGGATAGGATATAATAGAGGATTGGATAGGATTGAGGATATAAAGGGATAGAGGATAGGATAGGATAGGATAGGATAGGATATAATAGAGGATAGGATAGGATAAAGGATATGATAGGATAGAGGATAGGATAGAATAGAGTATAGGATAGGATAGAGGATAGGATAGGATTGAGGATAGGATAGGATAGAGGATAGGATAGGATTGAGGATAGCATAGGATTGAGGATAGGATAGGATAGAGAATAGGATAGGATAGAGGATAGGATAGGATAGAGGATAGGATAGAGGATAGGATAGAGGATTGGATAGGATTGAGGATATTATGGGATAGAGGATAGGATAGGATAGGATAGGATAGGATAGAGGATAGGATAGGATAGAGGATAGGATAGGATAGAGGATAGGATAGGATAGAGGATAGGATAGGATATATGATACTATAGGATGGAGGATACGATATTATAGAGGATAGTATAGGATAGAGGGTAGGATAGGGTAGAGGATAAGATAGGATAGAGGATAGGATAGGATAGAGGATAGGATAGAGGATAGGATAGAGGATAGGATAGAGGATTGGATAGAATTGAGGATATTATGGGATAGAGGATAGGATATGATAGGCTAGGATAGAGGATAGGATAGGATTGAGGATAGGATAGGATAGAGGATAGGATAGGATTGAGGATAGCATAGAATTGAGGATAGGATAAGATAGAGAATAGGATAGGATAGAGGATAGGATAGGATAGAGGATAGGATAGAGGATTGGATAGAATTGAGGATATTATGGGATAGAGGATAGGATAGGATAGGATAGGATAGAGGATAGGTTAGGATAGAGGATAGGATAGGATAGAGGATAGGATAGGATAGAGGATAGGATAGAGGATAGGATAGAGGATTGGATAGGATTGAGGATATTATGGGATAGAGGATAGGATAGGATAGGATAGGATAGGATAGAGGATAGGATAGGATAGAGGATAGGATAGGATAGAGGATAGGATAGGATAGAGGATAGGATAGGATATATGATACTATAGGATGGAGGATACGATATTATAGAGGATAGTATAGGATAGAGGGTAGGATAGGGTAGAGGATAAGATAGGATAGAGGATAGGATAGGATAGAGGATAGGATAGAGGATAGGATAGAGGATAGGATAGAGGATTGGATAGAATTGAGGATATTATGGGATAGAGGATAGGATATGATAGGCTAGGATAGAGGATAGGATAGGATTGAGGATAGGATAGGATAGAGGATAGGATAGGATTGAGGATAGCATAGAATTGAGGATAGGATAAGATAGAGAATAGGATAGGATAGAGGATAGGATAGGATAGAGGATAGGATAGAGGATTGGATAGAATTGAGGATATTATGGGATAGAGGATAGGATAGGATAGGATAGGATAGAGGATAGGTTAGGATAGAGGATAGGATAGGATAGAGGATAGGATAGGATAGAGGATAGGATAGGACATATGATACTATAGGATGGAGGATACGATATTATAGAGGTTAGTATAGGATAGAGGATAGGATAGGGTAGAGGATAGGATAAGATAGAGGATAGGATAGGGTAGAGGATAGGATAAGATAGAGGATAGGATAGAATAGAGTACAGGATAGTATAGAGGATAAGATAATATAGAGAATAGGACAGGATAGAGGATAGGATAGGATTGAGGATACGATACGATGGAGGATAGGATAGGATAGAGTGTAGGAAAGAGAATTGGATGGGATAGAGGATACGATACGATAGAGGAGGGGATAGGATAGAGGATAAGATAATATAGAGAATAGGATAGGATAGAGGATAGGACAGGATAGAGGATAGGATAGGATAGAGGATAGGATAGGATAGTGGATAGGATAGGATAGAGGATAGGATAGGATAGAGGATAGCATAGGATTGAGGATAGGATAGGATAGCATAGGATTGAGGATAGGATAGGATAGAGGATAGGATAGGATATATGATACTATAGGATGGAGGATACGATATTATAGAGGATAGTGCAGGATTGAGGATAGAATAGGGTAGAGGATAGGATAAGATAGAGGATAGGATAGGATAGAGGATAGGACAGGATAGAGGATAGGATAGGATAGAGGATAGGATAGGATAGAGGATAGGATAGGATATAGGATAGGATAGAGGACAGGATAGGATAGAGGATGGGATAGGATAGAGGATAGGATAGGATAGAGGATAGGATAGGATAGAGGATAGGATAGGATAGAGGATAGAAGAGGATAGAGGATAGGATAGGATAGAGGATAGGATAGGATATATGATACTATACGATGGAGGATACGATATTATAGAGGATAGTATAGGATAGAGGGTAGGATAGAGAATTGGATAAGGATAGAGAATACGATACGATAGAGGATAGGATAGGATAGAGGATGGGATAGGACAGAGGATAGGATAGGATAGAGGATAGAATAGGGTAGAGGATAGGATAGGATTGAGGATAGGATAGGATAGATGATAGGATAGAGGATTGGTTAGGATAGAGGATACGATACGATAGAGGATAGGATAGGATAGAGGATAGAATAGGATAGAGGATAGGATAGGATAGAGGATAGGATAGAGGATAGGTTAGGATAGAGGATAGGATAGGATCGAGGATAGGATAGGATAGATGATAGGATAGAGGATTGGATAGGATAGAGGATACGATACGATAGAGGATAGGATAGGATAGAGGGTAGGATAGAGAATTGGATTGGATAGAGGAGACGATACGATAGAGGATAGGATAGGATAGAGGATGGGATAGGACAGAGGATAGGATAGGATAGAGGATAGAATAGGATAGAGGATAGGATAGGATTGAGGATAGGATAGGATAGAGGATAGGATAGGATTGAGGATAGGATAGGATTGAGGATAGGATAGGATAGAGGATAGGATAGGATTGAGGATAGGATAGGATAGAGGATAGGATAGGATTGAGGATAGGATAGGATTGAGGATAGGATAGGATAGAGGATAGGATAGGATTGAGGATAGGATAGGATAGATGAAAGGATAGAGGATTGGATAGGATAGAGGATACGATACGATAGAGGATAGGATAAGATATAGGGTACGCTAGAGAATTGAATAGGATTGAGGATATTATGGGATAGAGGATAGGATGGGATAGGATAGAGGATAGGATAGGATAGGGGATAGGATAGGATAGAGGATAGGATAGGATAGAGGATAGGATAGAATAGAGTACAGGATAGGATAGAGGATAGGACAGGATAGAGGATAGGATAGGATAGAAGATAGGATAGTATAGAGAATAGAATAGGATAGAGGATAGGATAGGATTGAGGATAGGATAGGATAGATGATAGGATAGAGGATTGGATAGGATAGAGGATACGATACGATAGAGGATAGGATAGGATAGAGGGTAGGAAAGAGAATTGGATGGGATAGAGGATACGATACGATAGAGGAGGGGATAGGATAGAGGATGGGATAGGACAGAGGATAGAATAGGATTGAGGATAGGATAGGATTGAGGATAGGATAGGATAGCGGGTAGGATAGAGAATTGAATAGGATTGAGGATATTATGGGATACAGGATAGGATAGGATAGGATAGGATAGAGGATAGGATAGGATAGAGGATAGGATAGGATAGAGGATAGGATAGGATAGAGGATAGGATAGGATATGTGATATTATAGGATGGAGGATACGATATTATAGAGGATAGGATAGAGGATAGGATAGGATAGATGAAAGGATAGAGGATTGGATAGGATAGAGGATACGATACGATAGAGGATAGGATAAGATAGAGGGTAGGATAGAGAATTGAATAGGATTGAGGATATTATGGGATAGAGGATAGGATAGGATAGGATAGAGGATAGGATAGGATAGGGGATAGGATAGGATAGAGGATAGGATAGGATAGAGGATAGGATAGAATAGAGTACAGGATAGGATAGAGGATAGGACAGGATAGAGGATAGGATAGGATAGAGGATAGGATAGGATAGAAGATAGGATAGTATAGAGAATAGAATAGGATAGAGGATAGGATAGGATTGAGGATAGGATAGGATAGATGATAGGATAGAGGATTGGATAGGATAGAGGATACGATACGATAGAGGATAGGATAGGATAGTGGGTAGGAAAGAGAATTGGATGGGATAGAGGATACGATACGATAGAGGAGGGGATAGGATAGAGGATGGGATAGGTCAGAGGATAGGATAGGATAGAGGATAGAATAGGATAGAGGATAGGATAGGATTGAGGATAGGATAGGATAGATGATAGGATAGGGTAGAGGATAGGATAAGATAGAGGATAGGATAGAATAGAGTACAGGATAGTATAGAGGATAAGATAATATAGAGAATAGGACAGGATAGGGGATAGGATAGGATTGAGGATACGATACGATGGAGGATAGGATAGGATAGAGGGCAGGAAAGAGAATTGGATGGGATAGAGGATACGATACGATAGAGGAGGGGATAGGATAGAGGATAAGATAATATAGAGAATAGGATAGGATAGAGGATAGGACAGGATAGAGGATAGGATAGGATAGAGGATAGGATAGGATAGAGGATAGGATAGGATAGAGGATAGGATAGGCTAGGATAGAGGATAGGATAGGATTGAGGATAGGATAGGATAGAGGATAGGATAGGATTGAGGATAGCATAGGATTGAGGATAGGATAGGATAGAGAATAGGATAGGATAGAGGATAGGATAGGATAGAGGATAGGATAGAGGATTGGATAGGATTGAGGATATCAAGGGATAGGGGCTAGGATAGGATAGGATAGGATAGGATATAATAGAGGATTGGATAGGATTGAGGATATTAAGGGATAGAGGATAGGATAGGATAGGATAGGATAGGATAGGATATAATAGAGGATTGGATAGGATTGAGGATATAAAGGGATAGAGGATAGGATAGGATAGGATATAATAGAGGATAGGATAGGATAAAGGATATGATAGGATAGAGGATAGGATAGAATAGAGTATAGGATAGGATAGAGGATAGGATAGGATTGAGGATAGGATAGGATAGAGGATAGGATAGGATTGAGGATAGCATAGGATTGAGGATAGGATAGGATAGAGAATAGGATAGGATAGAGGATAGGATAGGATAGAGGATAGGATAGAGGATAGGATAGAGGATTGGATAGGATTGAGGATATTATGGGATAGAGGATAGGATAGGATAGGATAGGATAGGATAGAGGATAGGATAGGATAGAGGATAGGATAGGATAGAGGATAGGATAGGATAGAGGATAGGATAGGATATATGATACTATAGGATGGAGGATACGATATTATAGAGGATAGTATAGGATAGAGGGTAGGATAGGGTAGAGGATAAGATAGGATAGAGGATAGGATAGGATAGAGGATAGGATAGAGGATAGGATAGAGGATAGGATAGAGGATAGGATAGAGGATTGGATAGAATTGAGGATATTATGGGATAGAGGATAGGATATGATAGGCTAGGATAGAGGATAGGATAGGATTGAGGATAGGATAGGATAGAGGATAGGATAGGATTGAGGATAGCATAGAATTGAGGATAGGATAAGATAGAGAATAGGATAGGATAGAGGATAGGATAGGATAGAGGATAGGATAGAGGATTGGATAGAATTGAGGATATTATGGGATAGAGGATAGGATAGGATAGGATAGGATAGAGGATAGGTTAGGATAGAGGATAGGATAGGATAGAGGATAGGATAGGATAGAGGATAGGATAGGACATATGATACTATAGGATGGAGGATACGATATTATAGAGGTTAGTATAGGATAGAGGATAGGATAGGGTAGAGGATAGGATAAGATAGAGGATAGGATAGGGTAGAGGATAGGATAAGATAGAGGATAGGATAGAATAGAGTACAGGATAGTATAGAAGATAAGATAATATAGAGAATAGGACAGGATAGAGGATAGGATAGGATTGAGGATACGATACGATGGAGGATAGGATAGGATAGAGTGTAGGAAAGAGAATTGGATGGGATAGAGGATACGATACGATAGAGGAGGGGATAGGATAGAGGATAAGATAATATAGAGAATAGGATAGGATAGAGGATAGGACAGGATAGAGGATAGGATAGGATAGAGGATAGGATAGGATAGTGGATAGGATAGGATAGAGGATAGGATAGGATAGAGGATAGCATAGGATTGAGGATAGGATAGGATAGCATAGGATTGAGGATAGGATAGGATAGAGAATAGGATAGGATAGAGGATAGGATAGGATAGAGGATAGGATAGAGGATTGGATAGGATTGAGGATATTATGGGATAGAGGATAGGATAGGATAGGATAGGATAGGATATAATAGAGGATAGGATAGGATAAAGGATATGATAGGATAGAGGATAGGATAGAATAGAGTATAGGATAGGATAGAGGATAGGATAGGATATATGATACTATAGGATGGAGGATACGATATTATAGAGGACAGGATAGGATATATGATATTATAGGATGGAGGATACGATATTATAGAGGATAGGATAGGATAGACGATAGGATAGGGGATTGCATAGGATAGAGGATATGATAGGATAGAGGATAGGATAGGATAGAGGATAGGATAGGACAGAGGATAGGATAGGATAGAGGATAGGATTGGATAGAGGATAGGATAGGATAGAGTACAGGATAGTATGGAGGATAAGATAATATAGAGAATAGGATAGGATAGAGGATAGGACAGGATAGAGGATAGGATAGGATAGAGGATAGGATAGGATTGAGGATAGCATAGGATTGAGGATAGGATAGGATAGAGAATAGGATAGGATAGAGTATAGGATAGGATAGAGGATAGAATAGAGGATAGAATAGAGGATTGGATAGGATTGAGGATATTATGGGATAGAGGATAGGATAGGATAGGATAGAGGATAGGATAGGATAGAGGATAAGATAATATAGAGAATAGGATAGGATAGAGGATAGGACAGGATAGAGGATAGGATAGGATAGACGATAGGATAGGATAGAGGATAGGATAGTATAGAGAATAGAATGGGATAGAGGATAGGATAGGATTGAGGATAGGATAGGATAGATGATAGGATAGGGTAGAGGATAGGATAAGATAGAGGATAGGATAGAATAGAGTACAGGATAGTATAGAGGATAAGATAATATAGAGAATAGGACAGGATAGAGGATAGGATAGGATTGAGGATACGATACGATGGAGGATAGGATAGGATAGAGGGTAGGAAAGAGAATTGGATGGGATAGAGGATACGATACGATAGAGGAGGGGATAGGATAGAGGATAAGATAATATAGAGAATAGGATAGGATAGAGGATAGGACAGTATAGAGGATAGGATAGGATAGAGGATAGGCTAGGATAGAGGATAGGATAGGATTGAGGATAGGATAGGATAGAGAGTAGGATAGGATAGAGTATAGGATAGGATAGAGGATAGGATAGAGGATTGGATAGGATTGAGGATATTATGGGATAGAGGATAGGATAGGATAGGATAGGATAGAGGATAGGATAGGATAGAGGATAGGATAGGATATATGATACTATAGGATGGAGGATACGATATTATAGAGGATAGTGCAGGATTGAGGATAGAATAGGGTAGAGGATAGGATAAGATAGAGGATAGGATAGGATAGAGGATAGGACAGGATAGAGGATAGGATAGGATAGAGGATAGGATAGGATAGAGGATAGGATAGGATATAGGATAGGATAGAGGACAGGATAGGATAGAGGATGGGATAGGATAGAGGATAGGATAGGATAGAGGATAGGATAGGATAGAGGATAGGATAGGATAGAGGATAGAAGATGATAGAGGATAGGATAGGATAGAGGATAGGATAGGATATATGATACTATAGGATGGAGGATACGATATTATAGAGGATAGTATAGGATAGAGGGTAGGATAGAGAATTGGATAAGGATAGAGAATACGATACGATAGAGGATAGGATAGGATAGAGGATGGGATAGGACAGAGGATAGGATAGGATAGAGGATAGAATAGGGTAGAGGATAGGATAGGATTGAGGATAGGATAGGATAGATGATAGGATAGAGGATTGGATAGGATAGAGGATACGATACGATAGAGGATAGGATAGGATAGAGGGTAGGATAGAAAGTTGAATAGGATTGAGGATATTATGGGATAGAGGATAGGATAGGGTAGAGGATAGGATAAGATAGAGGATAGGATAGAATAGAGTACAGGATAGTATAGAGGATAAGATAATATAGAGAATAGGATAGGATAGAGGATAGGACAGGATAGAGTATAGGATAGGATAGAGGATAGGATAGGATAGAGGATAGGATAGGATAGATGATAGGATAGAGGATTGGATAGGATAGAGGATTGGATAGGATAGAGGATGCGATACGATAGAGGATAGGATAGGATAGAGGATGGGATAGGACAGAGGATAGGATAGGATAGAGGGTAGAATAGGATAGAGGATAGGATAGGATTGAGGATAGGATAGGATAGATGATAGGAGAGAGGATTGGATAGGATAGAGGATACGATACGATAGAGGATAGGATAGGATAGAGGGTAGGATAGAAAATTGAATAGGATTGAGGATATTATGGGATAGAGGATAGGATAGGATAGGATAGGATAGAGGATAGGATAGGATATATGATATTATAGGATGGAGGATACGATATTATAGAGGATAGGATAGGGTAGAGGATAGGATAAGATAGAGGATAGGATAGGGTAGAGGATAGGATAAGATAGAGGATAGGATAGAATAGAGTACAGGATAGTATAGAGGATAAGATAATATAGAGAATAGGATAGGATAGAGGATAGGACAGGATAGAGGATAGGATAGGATAGAGGATAGGATAGGATAGAGGATAGGATAGAGGATTGGATAGGATAGAGGATACGATACGATAGAGGATAGGATAGGATAGAGGGTAGGAAAGAGAATTGGATGGGATAGAGGATACGATACGATAGAGGAGGGGATAGGATAGAGGATGGGATAGGACAGAGGATAGGATAGGATAGAGGATAGAATAGGATAGAGGATAGGATAGGATTGAGGATAGGATAGGATAGATGAAAGGATAGAGGATTGGATAGGATAGAGGATACGATACGATAGAGGATAGGATAGGATAGAGGGTAGGATAGAGAATTGAATAGGATTGAGGATATTATGGGATAGAGGATAGGATAGGATAGGATAGAGGATAGGATAGAGGATAGGATAGGATAGGATACGGGATAGGATAGGATAGAGGATAGGATAGAATAGAGTACAGGATAGTATAGAGGATAAGATAATATAGAGAATAGGACAGGATAGAGGATAGGATAGGATTGAGGATACGATACGATGGAGGATAGGATAGGATAGAGGGTAGGAAAGAGAATTGGATGGGATAGAGGATACGATACGATAGAGGAGGGGATAGGATAGAGGATAAGATAATATAGAGAATAGGATAGGATAGAGGATAGGACAGTATAGAGGATAGGATAGGATAGAGGATAGGCTAGGATAGAGGATAGGATAGGATTGAGGATAGGATAGGATAGAGAGTAGGATAGGATAGAGGATAGGATAGGATAGAGGATAGGATAGAGGATTGGATAGGATTGAGGATATTATGGGATAGAGGATAGGATAGGATAGGATAGGATAGAGGATAGGATAGGATAGAGGATAGGATAGGATATATGATACTATAGGATGGAGGATACGATATTATAGAGGATAGTACAGGATAGAGGATAGAATAGGGTAGAGGATAGGATAAGATAGAGGATAGGATAGGATAGAGGACAGGACAGGATAGAGGATAGGATAGGATAGAGGATAGGATAGGATAGAGGATAGGATAGGATATAGGATATGATAGGCTAGGATAGAGGATAGGATAGGATTGAGGATAGGATAGGATAGAGGATAGGATAGGATTGAGGATAGCATAGGATTGAGGATAGGATAGGATAGAGAATAGGATAGGATAGAGGATAGGATAGGATAGAGGATAGGATAGAGGATAGGATAGAGGATTGGATAGGATTGAGGATATTATGGGATAGAGGATAGGATAGGATAGGATAGGATAGAGGATGGGATAGGATAGAGGATAGGATAGGATAGAGGATAGGATAGGATAGAGGATAGGATAGGATAGAGGATAGAAGAGGATAGAGGATAGGATAGGATAGAGGATAGGATAGGATATATGATACTATAGGATGGAGGATACGATATTATAGAGGATAGTATAGGATAGAGGGTAGGATAGAGAATTGGATAAGGATAGAGAATACGATACGATAGAGGATAGGATAGGATAGAGGATGGGATAGGACAGAGGATAGGATAGGATAGAGGATAGAATAGGGTAGAGGATAGGATAGGATTGAGGATAGGATAGGATAGATGATAGGATAGAGGATTGGATAGGATAGAGGATACGATACGATAGAGGATAGGATAGGATAGAGGGTAGGATAGAAAGTTGAATAGGATTGAGGATATTATGGGATAGAGGATAGGATAGGATAGGATAGGATAGGATATATGATATTATAGGATGAAGGATACGATATTATAGAGGATAGGATAGGGTAGAGGATAGGATGAGATAGAGCATAGGATAGGGTAGAGGATAGGATAAGATAGAGGATAGGATAGAATAGAGTTCATGATAGTATAGAGGATAAGATAACATAGAGAATAGGATAGGATAGAGGATAGGACAGGATAGAGGATAGGATAGGATAGAGGATAGGATAGGATAGAGGATTTGATAGGCTAGGATAGAGGATAGGATAGGATAGCGGGTAGGATAGAGAATTGAATAGGATTGAGGATATTATGGGATAGAGGATAGGATAGGGTAGAGGATAGGATAGGATAGAGGATAGGATAGGATAGAGGATAGGATAGGATAGAGGATATGATAGGCTAGGATAGAGGATAGGATAGGATTGAGGATGGGATAGGATAGAGGATAGGATAGGATTGAGGATCGGATAAGATAGAGGATAGGATAAGATAGACGATAGGATACAGGATATTATAGGATAGAGGATAGCATAGGATTGAGGATAGGATAAGATAGAGGATAGGATAGGATAGAGGATAGGATAAGATACAGGATAGGATAGAATAGAGTACACGATAGTATAGAGGATTGGATAGGATAGAGGATTGGATAGGATTGAGGATATTATGGGATAGAGGATAGAGGATAGGATAGGATAGAGGATAGGATAGGATAGAGGATAGGATAGGATAGAGGATAGGATAGGATAGAGGATAGGATAGGATAGAGGATAGGATAGGATAGAGGATAGGATAGGATAGAGGATAGGATAGAATAGAGGATAGGATAGGATAGAGGATAGGATAGGATAGAGGATATGATAGGCTAGGATAGAGGATAGGATAGGATAGAGTATAGGATAGGATAGTTGATAGGATAGGATAGAGGATATGATAGGCTAGGATAGAGGATAGGATAGGATTGAGGATAGGATAGGATAGAGAATAGGATAGGATAGGATAGAGGATAGGATAGAGGATACGATACGATAGAGGATAGGATAGGATAGAGGATATGATAGGCTAGGATAGAGGATAGGATAGGATTGAGGATAGGATAGGATAGAGAATAGGATAGGATAGGATAGAGGATAGGATAGAGGATAGGATAGAGGATACGATACGATAGAGGATAGGATAGGATAGAGGATATGATAGGCTAGGATAGAGGATAGGATAGGATAGAGGATATGATAGGCTAGGATAGAGGATAGGATAGGATTGAGGATAGGATAGGATAGAGAATAGGATATTATAGAGGAAAGGATAGGATAGAGGATAGGATAGAGGATACGATACGATAGAGGATAGGATAGGATAGAGGATAGGATAGCATACAGGATAGGATAGGAAAGAGTATAAGGTAGGATAGAGGATAGGATAGGATAGAGGATAGGATAGGATAGAGGATAGGATAGGATAGAGGATACGAAACGATAGAGGATAGGATAGGATATATGATATTATAGGATGGAGGATACGATATTATAGAGGATAGGATAGGATAGACGATACGATAGGAGTTTGGATAGGATAGAGGATAGGATAGGACAGTGGATAGGATAGGATAGAGGATAGTGTAGGATAGAGGATAGGATAGGGTAGAGGATAGGATAAGATAGAGGATAGGATAGGGTAGAGGATAGGATAAGATAGAGGATAGGATAGAATAGAGTACAGGATAGTATAGAGGATAAGATAATATAGAGAATAGGATAGGATAGAGGATAGGACAGGATAGAGGATAGGATAGGATAGAGGATAGGATAGGATAGAGGATACGAAACGATAGAGGATAGGATAGGATATATGATATTATAGGATGGAGGATACGATATTATAGAGGATAGGATAGGATAGAGGATAGGAGAGGATAGAGGATAGGATAGGATTGAGGATAGGATAGGATAGAGGATATGATAGGCTAGGATAGAGGATAGGATAGGATAGAGGATAGGATAGGATAGAGGATAGGATAGGATAGAGGATAGGATAGGATAGAGGATAGGATAGAGGATTGGATAGGATAGAGGATAGGATAGGATAGAGGATAAGATAGGATATATGATATTATAGGATGGAGGATACGATATTATAGAGGATAGGATAGGATAGACGATAGGATAGGATAGAGAATATTATAAGATAGTGGATAGGATAGGGTAGAGGATAGTATAAGATAGAGGATATGACAGGATAGTGTACAGGATAGTATAGAGGATAAGATAGGATAGAGAATAGGATGCGATAGAGGATAGGATATGATAGAGGATAGGATAGGATTGAGGATATGATAGGATAGATGATAGGATAGGATACAGGATAGGATAGGATTGAGGATAGGATAGGATAGATGATAGGATAGAGGATTGGATAGGATAGAGGATACCATACGATAGAGGATAGGCTAGGATAGAGGGTAGGATAGAGGATACGATACGATAGAGGATAGGATAGGATATATGATATTATAGGATGGAGGATACGATATTATAGAGGATAGGATATGATAGACGATAGGATAGGGGATTGGATAGGATAGAGGATATGATAGGATAGAGGATATGATAGGCTAGGATAGAGGATAGGATAGGATAGAGAATAGGATAGGATAGAGGATAGGATAGGATAGAGGATAGGATAGAGGATACGATACGATGGAGGATAGGATAGGATAAGGAACAGGATAGGATAGAGGATATGATAGGATAGAGGATAGGATAGGATTGAGGATAGGATAGGATACATGATAGGATAGGATAGAGGATAGGATAGAGGATTGGATAGGATAGAGGATTGGATAGGATAGAGGATAGGATAGAGGATAGGATAGAGGATTGGATAGGATAGAGGATAGGATAGGATGGAGGATAAGATACGGTAGAGGATAGGATAGGATAGAGGATAGGATAGGATTGAGGATAGGATAAGATAGAGGATAGGATAGGATAGAGGATAGGATAGGATAGGATAGAGGATAGGATAGGATTGAGGATATGATAGGATAGAGGATAGGATAGGATTGTAGATAGGATAGGATAGATGATAGGATAGGATACAGGATAGTATAGAGCATTGGATAGGATAGAGGATAGGATAGGATAGAGGGTAGGATAGAGAATTGGATAGGATAGAGGATACGATACGATAGAGGATAGGATAGGATAGGATAGAGGATAGGATAGGATAGAGGATACGATACGATAGAGGATAGGATAGTATAGAGGGCAGGATAGAGGATTGGATAGGATAGAGGATACGATAGGATAGAGGATAGGATAGGGTAGTAGATAGGATAGGATTGAGGATATGATAGGATAAAGAATAGGATAGGATAGAGGATAGGATAGGATAGATGATAGCATAGGATAGAGGATAGGATAGACGATAGGATAGGATAGAGGATAACATAGGATAGAGGATAGGATGTGATAGAGGATAACATAGGATAGAGTATAGGATAGGATAGAGGATAGGATAGAATAGAGTACAGGATAGTATAGAGGATAAGATAATATAGAGAATAGGATAGGATAGAGGATAGGACAGGATAGAGGATAGGATAGGATAGAGGATAGGATAGGATAGAGGATTTGATAGGCTAGGATAGAGGATAGGATAGGATAGCGGGTAGGATAGAGAATTGAATAGGATTGAGGATATTATGGGATAGAGGATAGGATAGGGAAGAGGATAGGATAAGATAGAGGATAGGATAGAATAGAGTACAGGATAGTATAGAGGATAAGATAATATAGGGAATAGGATAGGATAGAGGATAGGACAGGATAGAGTATAGGATAGGATAGAGGATAGGATAGGATAGAGGATAGGATAGGATAGATGATAGGATAGAGGATTGGATAGGATAGAGGATTGGATAGGATAGAGGATGCGATACGATAGAGGATAGGATAGGATAGAGGATGGGATAGGACAGAGGATAGGATAGGATAGAGGGTAGAATAGGATAGAGGATAGGATAGGATTGAGGATAGGATAGGATAGATGATAGGAGAGAGGATTGGATAGGATAGAGGATACGATACGATAGAGGATAGGATAGGATAGAGGGTAGGATAGAAAATTGAATAGGATTGAGGATATTATGGGATAGAGGATAGGATAGGATAGGATAGGATAGAGGATAGGATAGGATATATGATATTATAAGATGGAGGATACGATATTATAGAGGATAGGATAGGGTAGAGGATAGGATAAGATAGAGGATAGGATAGAATAGAGTACAGGATAGTATAGAGGATAAGATAATATAGAGAATAGGATAGGATAGAGGATAGGACAGGATAGAAGATAGGATAGGATAGAGGATAGGATAGGATAGAAGATAGGATAGAGGATTGGATAGGATAGAGGATACGATACGATAGAGGATAGGATAGGATAGAGGGTAGGAAAGAGAATTGGATGGGATAGAGGATACGATACGATAGAGGAGGGGATAGGATAGAGGATGGGATAGGACAGAGGATAGGATAGGATAGAGGATAGAATAGGATAGAGGATAGGATAGGATTGAGGATAGGATAGGATAGATGAAAGGATAGAGGATTGGATAGGATAGAGGATACGATACGATAGAGGATAGGATAGGATAGAGGGTAGGATAGAGAATTGAATAGGATTGAGGATATTATGGGATAGAGGATAGGATAGGATAGGATAGAGGATAGGATAGAGGATAGGATAGAGGATAGGATAGGATAGGGGATAGGATAGGATAGAGGATAGGATAGGGTAGAGGATAGGGAAAGATAGAGGATAGGATAGGGTAGAGGATAGGATAAGATAGAGGATAGGATAGAATAGAGTACAGGATAGTATAGAGGATAAGATTATATAGAGAATAGGATAGGATAGAGGATAGGACAGGATAGAGGATAGGATAGGATAGAGGATAAGATAGGATAGAGGATAGGATACGATAGAGGATAGGATAGGATAGAGGGTAGGATAGAGAATTGAATAGGATTGAGGATATTATGGGATAGAGGATAGGATAGGATAGGATAGAGGATAGGATAGAGGATAGGATAGAGGATAGGATAGGATAGGGGATAGGATAGGATAGAGGATAGAATAGGATAGAGGATAGGATAGGATAGAGGATAGGATAGGATAGAGGATAGGATAGGATAGAGGATAGGATAGGATAGAGGATAGAATAGGATACAGGATAGGATAGGATAGAGGATAGGTTAGGATATATGATACTATAGGATGGAGGATACGATATTGTAGAGCATAGGATAGGGTAGAGGATAGGGTAAGATAGAGGATAGGATAGGGTAGAGGATAGGATAAGATAGAGGATAGGATAGAATAGAGTACAGGATAGTATAGAGGATAAGATAATATAGAGAATAGGATAGGATAGATGATAGGACAGGATAGAGGATAGGATAGGATAGAGGATAGGATAGAGGATTGGATAGGATAGAGGATTGGATAGGATTGAGGATATTATGGGATAGAGGATAGGATATGATAGGATAGGATAGAGTACAGGATAGTATAGAGGATAAGATAATATAGAGAATAGGATAGGATAGAGGATAGGATAGGATAGACGATAGGATAGGATAGAGGATAGGATAGGATAAAGGATAGAATAGGATAGAGGATAGGATAGGATAGAGGATAGGATAGGATATATGATACTATAGGATGGAGGATACGATATTATAGAGGATAGTATAGGATAGAGGATAGGATAGGGTAGAGGATAGGGAAAGATAGAGGATAGGATAGGGTAGAGGATAGGATAAGATAGAGGATAGGATAGAATAGAGTACAGGATAGTATAGAGGATAAGATAATATAGAGAATAGGATAGGATAGAGGATAGGACAGGATAGAGGATAGGATAGGATAGAGGATAAGATAGGATAGAGGATAGGATAGGATAGATGATAGGATAGAGGTTTGGATAGGATAGAGGACTGGATAGGATAGAGGATACGATACGATAGAGGATTGGATAGGATAGAGGGTAGGATAGAGAATTGGATAAGGATAGAGAATACGATACGATAGAGGATAGGATAGGATAGAGGGTAGGATAGAGAATTGGATGGGATAGAGGATACGATACGATAGAGGATAGGATAGGATAGAGGATGGGATAGGACAGAGGATAGGATAGGATAGAGGATAGAATAGGATAGAGGATAGGATAGGATTGAGAATAGGATAGGATAGATGAAAGGATAGAGGATTGGATAGGATAGAGGATAGGGTAAGATAGAGGATAGGATAGGATAGAGGGTAGGATAGAAAATTGAATAGGATTGAGGATATTATGGGATAGAGGATAGGATAGGATAGGATAGGATAGGATAGAGGATAGGATAGGATATATGATATTATAAGATGGAGGATACGATATTATAGAGGATAGGATAGGGTAGAGGATAGGATAAGATAGAGGATAGGATAGAATAGAGTACAGGATAGTATAGAGGATAAGATAATATAGAGAATAGGATAGGATAGAGGATAGGACAGGATAGAGGATAGGATAGGATAGAGGATAGGATAGGATAGAAGATAGGATAGAGGATTGGATAGGATAGAGGATACGATACGATAGAGGATAGGATAGGATAGAGGGTAGGAAAGAGAATTGGATGGGATAGAGGATACGATACGATAGAGGAGGGGATAGGATAGAGGATGGGATAGGACAGAGGATAGGATAGGATAGAGGATAGAATAGGATAGAGGATAGGATAGGATTGAGGATAGGATAGGATAGATGAAAGGATAGAGGATTGGATAGGATAGAGGATACGATACGATAGAGGATAGGATAGGATAGAGGGTAGGATAGAGAATTGAATAGGATTGAGGATATTATGGGATAGAGGATAGGATAGGATAGGATAGAGGATAGGATAGAGGATAGGATAGAGGATAGGATAGGATAGGGGATAGGATAGGATAGAGGATAGGATAGGGTAGAGGATAGGGAAAGATAGAGGATAGGATAGGGTAGAGGATAGGATAAGATAGAGGATAGGATAGAATAGAGTACAGGATAGTATAGAGGATAAGATTATATAGAGAATAGGATAGGATAGAGGATAGGACAGGATAGAGGATAGGATAGGATAGAGGATAAGATAGGATAGAGGATAGGATACGATAGAGGATAGGATAGGATAGAGGGTAGGATAGAGAATTGAATAGGATTGAGGATATTATGGGATAGAGGATAGGATAGGATAGGATAGAGGATAGGATAGAGGATAGGATAGAGGATAGGATAGGATAGGGGATAGGATAGGATAGAGGATAGAATAGGATAGAGGATAGGATAGGATAGAGGATAGGATAGGATAGAGGATAGGATAGGATAGAGGATAGGATAGGATAGAGGATAGAATAGGATACAGGATAGGATAGGATAGAGGATAGGTTAGGATATATGATACTATAGGATGGAGGATACGATATTGTAGAGCATAGGATAGGGTAGAGGATAGGGTAAGATAGAGGATAGGATAGGGTAGAGGATAGGATAAGATAGAGGATAGGATAGAATAGAGTACAGGATAGTATAGAGGATAAGATAATATAGAGAATAGGATAGGATAGATGATAGGACAGGATAGAGGATAGGATAGGATAGAGGATAGGATAGAGGATTGGATAGGATAGAGGATTGGATAGGATTGAGGATATTATGGGATAGAGGATAGGATATGATAGGATAGGATAGAGTACAGGATAGTATAGAGGATAAGATAATATAGAGAATAGGATAGGATAGAGGATAGGATAGGATAGACGATAGGATAGGATAGAGGATAGGATAGGATAAAGGATAGAATAGGATAGAGGATAGGATAGGATAGAGGATAGGATAGGATATATGATACTATAGGATGGAGGATACGATATTATAGAGGATAGTATAGGATAGAGGATAGGATAGGATAGAGGATAGGATAGGATATATGATACTATAGGATGGAGGATACGATATTATAGAGGATAGTATAGGATAGAGGATAGGATAGGGTAGAGGATAGGGAAAGATAGAGGATAGGATAGGGTAGAGGATAGGACAGGATAGAGGATAGGATAGGATAGAGGATAAGATAGGATAGAGGATAGGATAGGATAGATGATAGGATAGAGGTTTGGATAGGATAGAGGACTGGATAGGATAGAGGATACGATACGATAGAGGATTGGATAGGATAGAGGGTAGGATAGAGAATTGGATAAGGATAGAGAATACGATACGATAGAGGATAGGATAGGATAGAGGGTAGGATAGAGAATTGGATGGGATAGAGGATACGATACGATAGAGGATAGGATAGGATAGAGGATGGGATAGGACAGAGGATAGGATAGGATAGAGGATAGAATAGGATAGAGGATAGGATAGGATTGAGAATAGGATAGGATAGATGAAAGGATAGAGGATTGGATAGGATAGAGGATACGATACGATAGAGGATAGGATAGGATAGAGGGTAGGATAGAGAATTGAATAGGATTGAGGATATTATGGGATAGAGGATAGGATAGGATAGGATAGAGGATAGGATAGAGGATAGGATAGGATAGGGGATAGGATAGGATAGAGGATAGGATAAGATAGAAGATAGGATAGGATAGAGGATAGGACAGGATAAAGGATAGAATAGGATAGAGTATAGGATAGGATAGAGGATAGGATAGGATATATGATACTATAGGATGGAGGATACGATATTATAGAGGATAGTATAGGATAGAGGATAGGATAGGGTAGAGGATAGGGTAAGATAGAGGATAGGATAGGGTAGAGGATCGGATAAGATAGAGGATAGGACAAAATAGAGTACAGGATAGTATAGAGGATAAGATAACATAGAGAAAAGGATAGGATAGAGGATAGGACAGGATAGAGGATAGGATAGGATAGAGGATAGTATAGTATAGAGAATAGAATAGGATAGAGTATAGGATAGGATTGAGGATAGCATAGGATTGAGGATAGGATAGGATAGAGAATAGGATAGGATAGAGGATAGGATAGGATAGAGGATAGGATAGAGGATAGGATAGAGGATTGGATAGGATTGAGGATATTATGGGATAGAGGATAGGATAGGATAGGATAGGATAGAGGATAGGATAGGATAGGATAGGATAGAGGATAGGATAGGATAGAGGATAGGATAGGATAGAGGATAGGACAGGATAGAGGATAGGATAGGATAGAGGATAGGATAGGATATATGATATTATAGGATGGAGGATACGATATTACAGAGGATAGGATAGGGTAGAGGATAGGATAAGATAGAGGATAGGATAGAATAGAGGATAAGATAGGATATATGATATTATGGGATGGAGGATACGATATTATAGAGGATAGTATAGGGTAGAGGATAGGCTAGGATAGAGGATAGGATACGATTGAGGATAGGATAGGATAGAGAATAGGATATTATAGAGGAAAGGATAGGATAGAGGATAGGATAGTGGATACGATACGATAGAGGATAGGATAGGATAGAGGATAGGATAGGATACAGGATAGGATAGGAAAGAGTATAAGATAGGATAGAGGATAGGATAGGATAGAGGATAGGATAGGATAGAGGATATGATAGGCTAGGACAGAGGATAGGATAGGATAGAGGAAAGGATAGGATTGAGGATAGGATAGGATAGAGGATATGATAGGCTAGGATAGAGGATAGGATAGGATTGAGGATAGGATAGGATAGAGGATAGGATAGGATTGAGGATCGGATAGGATAGAGGATAGGATAAGATAGACGATAGGATAGAGGATATTATAGGATAGAGGATAGGATAGGATTGAGGATAGGATACGATAGAGGATAGGATAGGATAGAGGATGGGATAGGACAGAGGATAGGATAGGATAGAGGATAGAATAGGATAGAGGATAGGATAGGATTGAGAATAGGATAGGATAGATGAAAGGATAGAGGATTGGATAGGATAGAGGATACGATACGATAGAGGATAGGATAGGATAGAGGGTAGGATAGAGAATTGAATAGGATTGAGGATATTATGGGATAGAGGATAGGATAGGATAGGATAGAGGATAGGATAGAGGATAGGATAGGATAGGGGATAGGATAGGATAGAGGATAGGATAGGATAGAAGATAGGATAGGATAGAGGATAGGACAGGATAAAGGATAGAATAGGATAGAGTATAGGATAGGATAGAGGATAGGATAGGATATATGATACTATAGGATGGAGGATACGATATTATAGAGGATAGTATAGGATAGAGGATAGGATAGGGTAGAGGATAGGGTAAGATAGAGGATAGGATAGGGTAGAGGATCGGATAAGATAGAGGATAGGACAAAATAGAGTACAGGATAGTATAGAGGATAAGATAACATAGAGAAAAGGATAGGATAGAGGATAGGACAGGATAGAGGATAGGATAGGATAGAGGATAGTATAGTATAGAGAATAGAATAGGATAGAGTATAGGATAGGATTGAGGATAGCATAGGATTGAGGATAGGATAGGATAGAGAATAGGATAGGATAGAGGATAGGATAGGATAGAGGATAGGATAGAGGATAGGATAGAGGATTGGATAGGATTGAGGATATTATGGGATAGAGGATAGGATAGGATAGGATAGGATAGAGGATAGGATAGGATAGAGGATAGGATAGGATAGAGGATAGGACAGGATAGAGGATAGGATAGGATAGAGGATAGGATAGGATATATGATATTATAGGATGGAGGATACGATATTACAGAGGATAGGATAGGGTAGAGGATAGGATAAGATAGAGGATAGGATAGAATAGAGGATAAGATAGGATATATGATATTATGGGATGGAGGATACGATATTATAGAGGATAGTATAGGGTAGAGGATAGGCTAGGATAGAGGATAGGATACGATTGAGGATAGGATAGGATAGAGAATAGGATATTATAGAGGAAAGGATAGGATAGAGGATAGGATAGTGGATACGATACGATAGAGGATAGGATAGGATAGAGGATAGGATAGGATACAGGATAGGATAGGAAAGAGTATAAGATAGGATAGAGGATAGGATAGGATAGAGGATAGGATAGGATAGAGGATATGATAGGCTAGGACAGAGGATAGGATAGGATAGAGGAAAGGATAGGATTGAGGATAGGATAGGATAGAGGATATGATAGGCTAGGATAGAGGATAGGATAGGATTGAGGATAGGATAGGATAGAGGATAGGATAGGATTGAGGATCGGATAGGATAGAGGATAGGATAAGATAGAGGATAGGATAGGACAGAGGATAGGATAGGATAGAGGATAGTGTAGGATAGAGGATAGGATAGGGTAGAGGATAGGATAAGATAGAGGATAGGATAGGGTAGAGGATAGGATAAGATAGAGGATAGGATAGAATAGAGTACAGGATAGTATAGAGGATAAGATAATATAGAGAATAGGATGGGATAGAGGATAGGACAGGATAGAGGATAGGATAGGATAGATGATAGGATAGAGGATTGGATAGGATAGAGGATACGATACGATAGAGGATAAGATAGGATAGAGGGTAGGATAGAGAATTGGATAAGGATAGAGGATACGATACGATAGAGGATAGGATAGGATAGAGGATGGGATAGGACAGAGGATAGGACAGGATAGAGGATAGGATAGTTTAGAGGATAGGATAGGATTGAGGATAGGATAGTATAGAGAATAGGATAGGATAGAGGATAGGATAGGATAGAGGATAGGATAGGATAGACGATAGGATAGGATATACGATATAATAGGATGGAGGATACGATATTATAGAGGATAGTATAGGATAGAGGGTAGGATAGGATATAGGGTAGGATAGAGAATTGGACAGGATAGAGGATACGATACGATAGAGGATAGGATAGGATAGAGGATAGGATAGGACAGAAGATAGGATAGGATAGAGGATAGGATTGGATAGAGGATATGATAGGATAGAGGATAGGATAGGATTGAGGATAGCATAGGATTGAGGATAGGGTAGGATAGAGAATAGGATAGGATAGAGGATAGGATAGGATAGAGGATAGGATAGAGGATACGATACGATAGAGGATAGGATAGGATAAGGAATAGGATAGGATAGAGGAAATGATAGGATAGAGTATAGGATAGGATTGAGGATAGGACAGGATAGAGGATAGGATAGGGTAGAGGATAGGATAGGATTGAGGATAGGATAGTATAGAGAATAAGAATAGGATAGAGGATAGGATAGGATTGAGGATAGGATAGGATAGAGGATAGGATAGAGGATTGGATAGGATTGAGGATACGATACGATAGAGGATAGGATAGGATAGAGGGTAGGATAGAGAATTGGATAAGGATAGAGGATACGATACGATAGAGGATAGGATAGGATAGAGGATGGGATAGGACAGAGGATAGGACAGGATAGAGGATAGGATAGTTTAGAGGATAGGATAAGATTGAGGATAGGATAGTATAGAGAATAGAATAGGATAGAGGATAGGATAGGATTGAGGATAGGATAGGATAGAGGATAGGATAGGGTAGAGGATAGGATAAGATAGAGGATAGGATAGAATGGAGTACAGGATAGTATAGAGGATAAGATAATATAGAGAATAGGATAGGATAGAGGATAGGACAGGATAGAGGATAGGATAGGATAGAGGATAGGATAGGATAGAGGATAGGATAGTATAGAGAATAGAATAGGGTAGAGGATAGGATAGGATAGAGGATAGGATAGATGATAGGATAGAGGATTGGATAGGATAGAGGATACGATACGATAGAGGATAGGATAGGATAGAGGGTAGGATAGAGAATTGGATGGGATAGAGGATACGATACGATAGAGGAGAGGATAGGATAGAGGATGGGATAGGACAGAGGATAGGATAGGATAGAGGATAGAATAGGATAGAGGATAGGATAGGATAGATGATAGGATAGAGGATTGGATAGGATAGAGGATACGATACGATAGAGGATAAGATAGGATAGAGGGTAGGATAGAGAATTGGATAAGGATAAAGGATACGATACGATAGAGGATAGGATAGGATGGAGGATGGGATAGGACAGAGGATAGGATAGGATAGAGGATAGAATAGGATAGAGGATAGGATAGGATTGAGGATAGGATAGGATAGATGATAGGATAGATGATTGGATAGGATAGAGGATACGATACGATAGAGGATAGGATAGGATAGAGGGTAGGATAGAGAATTGAATAGGATTGAGGATATCATGGGATAGAGGATAGGATAGGATAGGATAGGATAGAGGATAGGATAGGATATATGATATTATAGGATGGAGGATACGATATTATAGAGGATAGGATAGGGTAGAGAATAGGATAGGATAGAGGATATGATAGCCTAGGATAGAGGATAGGATAGCATTGAGGATAGGATAGGATAGATGATAGGATTGAGGATAGGATAGGATAGAGAGTAGGATAGCGTAGAGGATAGGATATTGGATTGGATAGGATTGAGGGTATTATGGGATAGAGGATAGGATAGGATAGGATAGGATAGAGGATAGGATAGGATAGAGGATAGGATAGGATATATGATACTATAGAATGGAGGATACGATATTATAGAGGATAGTATAGGATAGAGGATAGGATAGGGTAGAGGATAGGATAAGATAGAGGATAGGATAGAATAGAGTACAGGATAGTATAGAGGATAAGATAATATAGAGAATAGGATAGGATAGAGGATAGTACAGGATAGAGGATAGGATAGGATAGAGGATAGGATAGGATAGATGATAGGATAGAGGATTGGATAGGATAGAGGATACGATACGATAGAGGATAAGATAGGATAGAGGGTAGGATAGAGAATTGGATAAGGATAGAGGATACGATACGATAGAGGATAGGATAGGATAGAGGATGGGATAGGACAGAGGATAGGACAGGATTGAGGATAGGATAGTTTAGAGGATAGGATAGGATTGAGGATAGGATAGTATAGAGAATAGAATAGGATAGAGGATAGGATAGGATTGAGGATAGGATAGGATAGATGATAGGATAGAGGATTGGATAGGATAGAGGACACGATACGATAGAGTATAGGATAGGATTGAGGATAGGACAGGATAGATGATAGGATAGGGTAGAGGATAGGATAGGATTGAGGATAGGATAGGATAGAGGATAGGATAGGATAGAGGATAGGATAGGATAGAGTATAGGATAGGATATACGATATTATAGGATGGAGAATACGATATTATAGAGGATAGTATAGGATAGAGGGTAGGATAGGATATAGGGTAGGATAGAGAATTGGACAGGATAGAGGATACGATACGATAGAGGATAGGATAGGATAGAGGATAGGATAGGGCAGAGGATAGGATAGGATAGAGGATAGGATTGGATAGAGGATATGATAGGATAGAGGATAGGATAGGATTGAGGATAGCATAGGATTGAGGATAGGGTAGGATAGAGAATAGGATAGGATAGAGGATAGGATAGGATAGAGGATAGGATAGAGGATACGATACGATAGAGGATAGGATAGGATAAGGAATAGGATAGGATAGAGGAAATGATAGGATAGAGTATAGGATAGGATTGAGGATAGGACAGGATAGAGGATAGGATAGGGTAGAGGATAGGATAGGATTGAGGATAGGATAGTATAGAGAATAGAATAGGATAGAGGATAGGATAGGATTGAGGATAGGATAGGATAGAGGATAGGATAGGATAGAGGGTAGGATAGAGAATTGAATAGGATTGAGGATATTATGGGATAGAGGATAGGATAGGATAGGATAGGATAGAGGATAGGATAGGATATATGATATTATAGGATGGAGGATACGATATTATAGAGGATAGGCTAGGGTAGAGGATAGTATAAGATAGAGGATAGGATAGGGTAGAGGATAGGATAAGATAGAGGATAGAATAGAATAGAGTACAGGATAGTATAGAGGATAAGATAATATAGAGAATAGGATAGGATAGATGATAG
The DNA here is from genome assembly GCF_050948215.1 of Halictus rubicundus. Lineage (NCBI taxonomy): Eukaryota > Metazoa > Arthropoda > Insecta > Hymenoptera > Halictidae > Halictus > Halictus rubicundus. The sequence goes on along the minus strand of NW_027488682.1, from coordinate 517,737 downwards.
GACATGATAGAGGATAGGATAGGATAGAGGATGGGATAGGATAGAGGATAGGATAGTATAGAGAATAGAATAGGATAGAGGATAGGACAGGATAGAGGATAGGATAGGATAGAGGATAGGATAGTATAGAGAATAGAATAGGATAGAGGATAGGATAGGATAGAGGATAGGATAGGATAGCGGATAGGATAGAGGATATTATAGGATAGAGGATATTATAGGATAGAGGATAGGATGGGATAAAGGATAGGATAGGATAGAGTACAGGATAGTATAGATGACAAGATAATATAGGGAATAGGATTGGATAGAGGATAGGATAGGACTGAGGATATGATAGGATAGATGATAGGATAGAGGATTGGATAGGATAGAGGATACGATACGATAGAGGATAGGATAGGATAGAGGGTAGGATAGAGAATTGGATAGGATAGAGGATAAGATAGGATAGAGGACAGGATATGATAGAGGATAGGACAGGATTGAGAATAGGATAGGATAGAGGATAGGATAGGATAGCGGATAGGATAGAGGATATTATAGGAGAGAGGATATTATAGGATAGAGGATAGGATAGGATTGAGGATAGGATTGGATACAGGATCGGATAGGATATATGATATTATAGGTTTTGAGAATACGATACTATAGAGGATAGGCTAGGATAGAGAATAGAATACGATAGAGGATAGGATAATATTCAGGATAGGATAGGATAGAGGATAGCATAGGATTGCATAGGATAGAGGATAGGATAGGATATAGGATAGGATAGGATAGGGGATAGGATAGGATTGACGATAGGATAGGATAGAGGATAGGATAGGATAGAGGATATCATAGGATAGAGCATAGGATAGAGGATATTATAGGAGAGAGGATATTATACGATGGGGGATAGGATAGAGGATAGGATAGAGGATTGAGGATATTATGGGATAGAGAATAGGATAGGATAGAGGATAGGATAGGATAGAGGATACGATAGGATAGAGGATAGGATAGGATAGAGGATAGGATAGGATAGAGGATAGGATAGGATAGAGGATAGGATAGGATAGAGGATAGTATAGGATAGATGCTACGATAAAGGATATTCTAGGATAGAGGATAGGATAGGGCAGAGGATAGGATAGGATAGAGGATAGGTAAGGATAGAGGATAGGATAGAGGATAGGATAGGATAGAGGATAGGATAGGATATATGATACTATAGGATGGAGGATACGATATTATAGAGGATAGTATAGGATAGAGGATAGGATAGGGTGGAGGATAGGATAAGATAGAGGATAGGATAGGATAGAGAATAGAATACGATAGAGGATAGGATAGGATAGGATAGATGATAGGATAGAGGATTGGATAGGATAGAGGATACCATACGATAGAGGATAGGCTAGGATAGAGGTTAGGATAGAGAATTGGATAGGATAGAGGATACGATACGATAGAGGATAGGATAGGATATATGATATTATAGGATGGAGGATACGATATTATAGAGGATAGGATACGATAGACGATAGAATAGGGGATTGGAAAGGATAGAGGATATGATAGGATAGAGGATAGGATAGGATAGAGGATAGGATAGGATAGAGGATAGGATAGGATAGAGGATAGGATAGGAAGGAGGATAGGATAGGATAGAGTACAGAATAGTATAGAGGACAAGATAATATAGAGAATAGGATATGATAGAGGATAGGACAGGATAGAGGATAGGATAGGATAAAGGATAGGATAGGATAGAGGATAGGATAGAGGATTGGATAGGATTGAGGATATTAGGGGATAGAGGATAGGATAGGATAGAGGATAGGATAGGATAGAGGATAGGATAGGATAGAGGATAGGATAGGATAGAGGATAGGATAGGATAGAGGATAGGATAGGATAGAGGATAGGATAGGATATATGATAATATAGGATGGAGGATACGATATTATAGAGGATAGTATAGGATAGAGGATAGGGAAGGGTAGAGGATAGGATAAGATACAGGATAGGATAGGATAGAGAATAGAATACGATAGAGGATAGGATAGGATAGATGATAGGATAGAGGATTGGATAGGATAGAGGATACCATACGATAGAGGATAGGCTAGGATAGAGGTTAGGATAGAGAATTGGATAGGATAGAGTATACGATATGATAGAGGATAGGATAGGATATATGATATTATAGGATGGAGGATACAATATTATAGATGATAGGATAGGATAGACGATAGAATAGGGGATTGGATAGGATAGAGGATATGATAGGATAGAGGATAGGATAGGATAGAGGATAGGATAGGACAGAGGATAGGATAGGATAGAGGATAGGATAGGAAGGAGGATAGGATAGGATGGAGTACAGGATAGTATAGAGGATAAGATAATATAGAGAATAGGATAGGATACAGGATAGGACAGGTTAGAGGATAGGATAGGATAGAGGATAGGATAGTATAGAGAATAGAATAGGATAGAGGATATTATAGGATTGAGGATAGGATAGGATAGATGATAGGATAGAGGATGGGATAGGACAGAGGATAGGATAGGATAGAGGATAGGATAGGATTGAGGATAGCATAGGATTGAGGATAGGATAGGATAGAGAATAGGATAGGATAGAGGATAGGATAGGATAGAGGATAGGATAGGATATATGATACTATAGGATGGAGGATACGATATTATAGAGGATAGTATAGGATAGAGGATAGGATAGGGTAGAGGATAGGATAAGATAGAGGATAGGATAGGATAGAGTACAGGATAGTATAGAGGATAAGATAATATAGAGAAGAGGATAGGATAGAGGATAGGACAGGATAGAGGATAGGATAGGATAGAGGATAGGATAGAATAGAGGATAGGATAGGATAGAGGATAGGATAGGATAGAGAATAGAATACGATAGAGGATAGGATAGGATTGAGGATAGGATAGGATAGAGGATAGCATAGGATTGGATAGGATAGAGGATACGATACGATATAGGATAGGATAGGATAGGGGATAGGATAGGATTGACGATTGGATAGGATAGAGGATAGGATAGGATAGGGGATATTATAGGATAGATGATAGGATAGGATAGAGGATAGGATAGGATTGAGGATAGGATAGGATAGAGGATAGGTAAGGATAGAGGATAGGATAGAGGATAGGATAGGATAGACGATAGGATAGGTGATTGGATAGGATATAGGGTAGGATAGGATAGATGATAGGATAATATAGAGAATAGGATAGGATAGATGATAGGATAATATAGAGAATAGGAATGGATAGAGGATAGGACAGGATTGAGGATATTATGGGATAGAGGATAGGATAGGATAGGATAAGATAGAGGATAGGATAGGATAGAGGATAGGATAGGATAGAGAATAGGATAGGATAGAGGATAGGATAGGATAGAGGATAGGATAGGATAGAGAATAATATAGGATAGAGGATAGGATAGGACAGAGGATACGATACTATAGAGGATAGGAAAGGATAGACGGTAGGATAGAAGATTGTATAGGATAGAGGATACGATACGATAGAGGATAGGATAGAATAGAGTATAGGATAGGACAGAGAATAGGATAGGATAGAGGAAAGGATAGGATAGAGGATAGGATAGGATAGGATAGAGCATAGGATAGGATTGATGATAGGATAGGATAGAGGATAGGATAGAAGATATTATAGGAGAGCGGATATTATAGGATAGAGGATAGGATAGGATTGAGGATAGGATAGGATAGAGGATATGATATGATAGAGGATAGGATAGGATAGAGGATAGGATAGGATAGGATTGAGGATAGGATAGGATATGTGATATTATAGGATGGAGGATACGAAATTATAGAGGATATGATAGGATAGAGGATAGGATAGGGTAGAGAATAGGATAAGATAGAGGATAGCATAGGGTAGAGGATAGGGTAAGATAGAGGATAGGATAGGATAGAGGATAGGATAGAGGATAGGATAGGAGTGAGGATAGGATTGGATACAGGATAGGATAGGATAGAGGATACGATACGATAGAGGATAGGATAGGATAGAGGATAGGATAGGATCGAGGATAGGATAGGACAGAGGATAGGATAGGATAGAGGATAGGATAGGATAGAGGATAGGATAGGATAGAGAATAGAATAGGATAGAATATAGGATAGGATTGATTATAGGATAGGATAGAGCATTGGATAGGATAGAGAATAGCATAGGATAGAGGATAGGATAGGATAGAGGATAGGATAGGATAGAGGATAGGATAGGATAGAGGATAGGATAGGATAGAGGATAGGATAGGATATATGATATTATAGGATGGAGGGTACGATATTATAGAGGATAGGATACGATAGACGATAGGATAGGAGAGTGGGTAGGATAGAGGATATGATAGTATTGAGGATACGATAGGATAGCGGATACGATAGATGATAGGATAGGATAGTGGATAGGATAGGATAGAGGATAGGATAGATGATAGGATAGAATAGAGGATAGGATAGAGGGTTGGATAGGATAGAGGATAGGATTGAGGATATTATGGGATAGAGGATAGGATAGGATAGGATAGGATAGAGGATAGGATAGAGGATTGGATAGGATTGAGGACATTATGGGATAGAGGATAGGATACGATAGAGGATAAGATAGGATAGAGGATAGGATAGGACAGAGGATAGGATAGCATAGAGGATAGGATAGGTTAGAGGATAGGATAGAGGATATTATAGGTGAGAGGATATTATAGGATAGAGGATAGGATAGGATTCAGGATAGGATTGGACACAGCATCCGATAGGATAGAGGATACGATAGAGGATTGGATAGGATATGTCATATTATAGGATGGAGGGTACGATATTATAGAGGATAGGATAGGATTCGAGGATAGGATAGGATAGAGGATAGGATAGGATAGAGAAGACAATAGGATAGAGGATAGGATAGGATAGAGGATAGGATAGGATAGAGGATAGGATAGGATAGAGGATAGGATAGGATAGAGGATAGGATAGGATAGAGGATAGGATTGGATATAGGATAGAATAGGATAGAGGATAGGATAGGATTGAGGATAGAATAGGATAGAGTATAGCATAGGATAGACGATAGGGTAGAGGATATTATAGGATAGAGGATAGTATAAGATAGAGGATAGGATAGGATTGAGGATAGGATAGAATAGAGTACAGGATAGTATAGAGGATAAGATAGGAAAGAGGATAGGATAGGATAGAGGATAGGATAGGATTGAGGATAGGATAGGATAGAGGATAGGATAGGATAGAGCATAGGATAGGATTGAGGATAGGATAGGATAGATGATAGGATAGGATAGAGGATTGGATAGGATAGAGGATAGGATAGGATAGAGGGTAGGATAGCGGATTGGATAGGATAGAGGATAGGATAGGATAGATGATAGGACAGGATAGAGGATAGGATAGGATTCGCGGATAGGATAGGATAGAGGATAGGATAGGATAGAGAATAGAATAGGATAGAGGATAGGATAGGATAGACGATAGGGTAGGATTGAGGATAGGATAGGATAGAGGGTAGGATAGGATGGAGGATAGGATAGGATTGAGGATAGTGTAGGATAGAGAATAGGATAGGATAGAGGATAGGATAGGATAGAGGATAGGATAGGATTGAGGATAGAATAGGATAGATGATAGGATAGGATAGAGGATTGGATAGTATAGAGGATAGGATAGAGGATTGTATAGGATTGAGGATATTATGGGATAGAGGATAGGATAGGGTAGGAAAGACGATAGGATAGGATAGATGATAGGATTGGATAGAGGATAGAATAGGATAGAGGAGAGGATAGGATTGAGGATAGAATAGGATAGAGTATAGGATAGGATAGACGATAGGATAGGATTAAGTATAGGATAGGATAGGGGATAGGATAGGATAGAGAATAGGATAGGATATATGATATTATAGGATGGAGGATACGAAATTATAGAGGATATGATAGGATAGAGGATAGGATAGGGTAGAGGATAGGATAAGATAGAGGATAGGATAGGGTAGAGGATAGGATAAGATAGAGGATAGGATAGAATAGAGTACAGGATAGGATTTAGGATAGGACAGGACAGAGGATAGGACAGGATAGAGGATAGGATAGAGGATAGGATAGGAGTGAGGATACGATTGGATACAGGATATGATAGGATAGAGGATACGATACGATAGAGGATAGGATAGGATAGAGGATAGGATATTATAGAGGATAGGATAGGATCGAGGATAGGATAGGACAGCGAATAGGATAGGATAGAGGATAGGGTAGGATAGAGGATAGGATAGGATAGAGAATAGAATAGGATAGAGGATAGGATAGGATTGAGGATAGGATAGGATAGAGCATTGGATAGGATAGAGAATAGCATAGGATAGAGGATAGGATAGGATAGAGGATAGGATAGGATTGAGGATAGGATAGGATAGATGATAGGATAGGATAGAGGATAGGATAGAGGATTGGATAGAGGATAGAGGATAGGATAGGATAGAGGATAAGATAGGATATAGGATAGGATAGGATAGAGGATAGGATAGGATTGAGGATAGGATAGCATAGAGGATAGGATAGGATTGAGGATAGGATAGGACAGCGGATACGATAGAGGATAGGATAGGATAGAGAATAGGATAGGATATATGATATTATAGGATGGAGGATACGATATTATAGAGGATAGGATAGGATAGAGGATAGGATAGGATAGAGGATAGGATAGGACAGAGGATAGGATAGGATAGAGAATAGGATAGGATAGATGATAGGATAGAATAGAGTACAGAATAGTATAGAGGATAGGATAGGATCGAGGATAGGATAGGACAGCGAATAGGATAGGATAGAGGATAGGGTAGGATAGAGGATAGGATAGGATAGAGAATAGAATAGGATAGAGGATAGGATAGAGGATAGGATAGAGGATTGGATAGGATAGAGGATACGATACTATAGAGGATAGGATAGGATAGACGGTAGGATAGAGGATTGAATAGGATAGAGGATACGATACGATAGAGGATAGGATAGGATAGAGGATAGGATAGGACAGAGGATAGGATAGGATAGAGAATAGGATAGGATAGATGATAGGATAGAATAGAGTACAGGATAGTATAGAGGATAAGATAGGATAGAGGATAGGATAGGATAGAGGATAGGATAGGATTGAGGATGCGATACGATATAGGATAGGATAGGATTGAGGATAGAATAGGACAGAGGATAGGATAGGAAAGAGGATAGGATAGGATAGAGGATAGGATAGAGGATTGGATAGTATTCAGGATATTATGGGATAGAGGATAGGATAGGATAGGATAGAGGATAGGAATGGATAGAGGATAGGATAGGATAGAGGATAGGATAGGATAGAGGACAGGATAGGGTAAAGGATAGGATAAGATAGAGGATAGGATAGAATAGAGTACAGGATAGTATAGAGGATAAGATAGGATAGAGGATAGGATAGGATAGAGGATACGATAGGATTGAGGATACGATATGATAGAGGATAGGATAGGATTGAGGATAGGATAGGACAGAGGAGAGGATAGGATAGAGGATAGGATAGGATAGAGGATAGGATAGAGGATTGGATAGGATTCAGGATATTATGGGATAGAGGATAGGATACGATAGAGGATAAGATAGGGTTGAGGATAGGATTGGATAGAGGATAGGATAGGATTGAGGATAGGATAGGATAGAGGATAGGATAGAGGATAGGATAGGATAGAGGATAGGATAGGATCGAGGATAGGATTTGACAGAGGATAGGATAGAATAGAGTACAGGATAGTATAGAGGATAAGATAGGATAGAGGATAGGATAGGATTGAGGATACGATACGATAGAGGATAGGATAGGATTGAGGATAGGATAGGACAGAGGATAGGATAGGATAGAGGATAGGATAGGATTGAGGATAGGATAGGACAGAGGATAGGATAGGATAGAGGATAGGATAGGATAGATGATAGGATAGAATCTATTCCTGTACTCTATACAGGATAGTATAGAGGATAAGATAGGATAGAGGATAGGATAGGATAGAGGATAGGATTTGATTGAGGATACGATACGATAGAGGATAGGATAGGATTGAGGATAGAATAGGACAGAGGATAGGATAGGATACAGGATAGGATAGGATAGAGGATAGGATAGAGGATTGGATAGGATTCAGGATATTATGGGATAGAGGATAGGATAGGATAGAGGATAAGATAGGATTGAAAATAGGATAGGATGGAGGATAGGATAGGATTGAGGATAGGATAGAGGATAGGATAGAGGATAGGATAGAGGATAGGATAGGATAGAGGATAGGATAGGATAGAGGATAGGATAGAGGCTAGGATAGGATAGAGGATAGGATAGGATCGAGGATAGGATTTGACAGAGGATAGGATAGGATAGAGGATGGGATAGGATAGAGGACAGGATAGGATAGAGAATAGAATAAGATAGAGGATAGGATAGGATTGAGGATAGGATAGGATAGATGATAGGATAGAGGATTGGATAGGATAGAGGATACGATACTATAGAGGATAGGATAGGATAGACGGTAGGATAGAGGATTGGATAGGATAGAGGATACGATACGATAGAGGATAGGATAGGATAGAGGATAGGATAGGACAGAGGATAGGATAGGATAGAGAATAGGATAGGATAGATGATAGGATAGAATAGAGTACAGGATAGTATAGAGGATAAGATAGGATAGAGGATAGGATAGGATAGAGGATAGGATAGGATTGTGGATGCGATACGATATAGGATAGGATAGGATTGAGGATAGAATAGGATTGAGGATAGGATTGGATAGAGGATAGGATAGGATAGAGGATAGGATAGGATGGAGGATAGGATAGGATTGAGGATAGGATAGGATAGAGGATAGGATAGAGGATAGGATAGGATAGAGGATAGGATAGGATAGAGGATAGGATAGGATAGAGGATAGGATAGAGGCTAGGATAGGATAGAGGATAGGATAGGATCGAGGATAGGATTTGACAGAGGATAGGATAGGATAGAGGATGGGATAGGATAGAGGACAGGATAGGATAGAGAATAGAATAAGATAGAGGATAGGATAGGATTGAGGATAGGATAGGATAGATGATAGGATAGAGGATTGGATAGGATAGAGGATACGATACTATAGAGGATAGGATAGGATAGACGGTAGGATAGAGGATTGGATAGGATAGAGGATACGATACGATAGAGGATAGGATAGGATAGAGGATAGGATAGGACAGAGGATAGGATAGGATAGAGAATAGGATAGGATAGATGATAGGATATAATAGAGTACAGGATAGTATAGAGGATAAGATAGGATAGAGGATAGGATAGGGGATTGGATGGGATAGAGGATAGGATAGGATAGAGGATAATATAGAGGATAGGATAGGATAGAGGATAGGATAGGATTGAGAATAGGATAGGATAGGATAGAGGATAAGATAGGCTTGAGAATAGGATAGGATAGAGGATAGGATAGGGGATAGGATTGGATACGGGATAGGATAGGATAGAGGATTGGATAGGATAGAGGTTAGGAGAGAGGATTGGATAGGATTGTGGATATTATGGGATAGAGGATAGGATAGGATAGGATAATATACAGGATAGGATAGGATAGAGAATGGGATAGGATACAGGATAGGATATGATAGAGGGTAGGATAGGGTAGAGCATAGGATAAGATAGAGGATAGGATAGGGAAGAGGATAGGATAGGATAGAGGACAGGATAGGGTAAAGGATAGGATAAGATAGAGGATAGGATTGAATAGAGTACAGGATAGTATAGAGGATAAGATAGGATAGAGGATAGGATAGGATAGAGGATAGGATAGGATTGAGGATACGATACGATAGAGGATAGGATAGGATTGAGGATAGAATAGGACAGAGGATAGGATAGGATAGAGGATAGGATAGGATAGAGGATAGGGTAGAGGATTGGATAGGATTCAGGATATTATGGGATAGAGGATAGGATAAGATAGGATAGAGGATAGGATAGGATTGAGGATAGGATAGGCCAGAGGATAGGATAGGATAGAGGTTAGGATAGGATTGAGGATAGGATAGGCCAGAGGATAGGATAGGATAGAGGTTAGGATAGGATTGAGGATAGGATAGGATAGAGGATAGGATAGAGGATAGGATAGGATAGAGGATAGGATAGGATCGAGGATAGGATTTGACAGAGGATAGGATAGGATAGAGGATAGGATAGGATAGAGGACAGGATAGGATAGAGAATAGAATAAGATAGAGGATAGGATGGGATTGAGGATAGGATAGGATAGATGATAGGATAGAGGATTGGATAGGATAGAGGATACGATACGATAGAGGATAGGATAGGATTGAGGATAGGATAGGATTGCGGCTAGGGTAGGATAGAGAATAGGATTGGATAGAGGATAGTATAGGATAGAGGGTAGGATAGGATTGAGGATAGGATAGGATAGACGATAGGATAGGATAGAGGATAGGATAGAGGATTGGATAGGATAGAGGATAGGATAGAGGTTTGTACAGGATTGAGGATATTATGGGTCAGAGGATAGGATAGGATAGGATAGAAGATAGGATAGGATATAGGATAGGATAGGATAGAGGATAGGATAGGTTAAAGGATAATATAGGATAGAGGATAGGATAGAGGTTAGGATAGAGGATATTATAGGATTGAGGATATAATTGGATACAGGTTAGGATAGGATAGAGGATAGGATAGAGGATTGGATAGGATAGAGAATAGGATAGAGGATAGGATAGGATTGAGGATAGCATAGGATTGAGGATAGGATAGGATAGAGTATACCATACGATAGAGGATAGGCTAGGATAGAGGGTAGGATAGAGGATATTATAGGAGAGAGGATATTATAGTATAGAGGATAGGATATAATTGGATACAGGATAGGATAGGATATATGATATTATAGGATGGAGGCTACGATATTATAGAGGATAGGATAGGATAGACGATAGGATAGGGGATTGGATGGGATAGAGGATAGGATAGGATAGAGGATAGGACAGGATAGAGGGTAGGACAGGATAGAGGATAGGATAGGATAGAGGATACGATACGATAGAGGATAGGATAGGATTGAGGATAGAATAGGACAGAGGATAGGATAGGATAGAGGATAGGATAGGATAGAGGATAGGGTAGAGGATTGGATAGGATTCAGGATATTGTGGGATAGAGGATAGGATAAGATAGGATAGAGGATAGGATAGGATAGAGGACAGGATAGGATAGAGAATAGAATAAGATAGAGGATAGGATAGGATTGAGGATAGGATAGGATAGATGATAGGATAGAGGATTGGATGGGATAGAGGATACGATACGATGGAGGATAGGATAGGATAGAGGATAGGAATGGATAGAGGATAGGATAGGATAGAGGATAGGATAGGATAGAGGACAGGATAGGGTAAAGGATAGGATAAGATAGATGATAGGATAGAATAGAGTACAGGATAGTATAGAGGATAAGATAGCATAGAGGATAGGATAGGATAGAGGATAGGATAGGATTGAGGATACGATACGATAGAGGATAGGATAGGATTGAGGATAGGATAGGCCAGAGGATAGGATAGGATAGAGGTTAGGATAGGGTTGAGGATAGGATAGGATAGACGATAGGATAGGATAGAGGATAGGATAGAGGATTGGATAGGATAGAGGATAGGATAGAGGATTGTATAGGATTGAGGATATTATAGGTCAGAGGATAGGATAGGATAGGATAGAAGATAGGATAGGATATAGGATAGGATAGGATAGAGGATAGGATAGGTTAAAGGATAATATATGATAGAGGATAGGATAGAGGATAGGATAGAGGATATTATAGGATTGAGGATATAATTGGATACAGGTTAGGATAGGATAGAGGATAGGATAGAGGATTGGATAGGATAGAGAATAGGATAGAGGATAGGATAGGATAGAGGATAGGATAGGATAGAGGATAGGATAGGATAGAGGATAGGATAGGATAGAGGATAGGATAGGATAGAGGATAGGATAGGATAGAGGATAGGATAGGATAGAGGATAGGATAGGATAGAGGATAGGATAGGATAGAGGATAGGATAGGATAGAGGATATGATAGGCTAGGATAGAGGATAGGATAGGATTGAGGATAGGATAGGATAGAGAATAGGATAGGATTGAGGATAGCATAGGATTGAGGATAGGATAGGATAGAGTATACCATACGATAGAGGATAGGCTAGGATAGAGGGTAGGATAGAGGATATTATAGGAGAGAGGATATTATAGTATAGAGGATAGGATATAATTGGATACAGGATAGGATAGGATATATGATATTATAGGATGGAGGCTACGATATTATAGAGGATAGGATAGGATAGACGATAGGATAGGGGATTGGATGGGATAGAGGATAGGATAGGATAGAGGATAGGACAGGATAGAGGGTAGGACAGGATAGAGGATAGGATAGGATAGAGGATAGGATAGGATAGAGGATAGGATATAGGATTGGGTAGGGTAGAGGATCGGGTAGAGGATCGGATAGGATAGAGGATAGGATACGATAGAGGATAGGATAGGATAGAGGATAGGATAGGATAGGATTGAGGATAGGATAGGATAGGATAGGATAGAGGATAGGATAGGGGATAGGATTGGATACGGGATAGGATAGGATAGAGGATTGGATAGGATAGAGGTTGGGATAGAGGATTGGATAGGATTGAGGATATTATGGGATAGAGGATAGGATAGGATAGAGAATGGGATAGGATACAGGATAGGATAGTATAGAGAGGAGGATAGGATAGAGGATAGGATAGGATTGAGGATAGGATACGATAGGATATAGGATAGGATAGGATACAGGATAGGATAGGATAGAGGACAGGATAGGATAGGATAGGATAGGATAGGATAGAGGATAGGATAGGATAAAGGATATGATAGGATAGAGGATAGGATAGAATAGAGTATAGGATAGGATAGAGGATAGGATAGGATAGAGGATAGGATAGGATAGAGGATAGGATAGGACAGAGGATATGATAGGCTAGGATATAGGATAGGATAGGATAGGATAGGATAGATGATAGGATAGGATAGGATAGGATAGGATAGGATAGGATAGAGGATAGGATAGGATAAAGGATATGATAGGATAGAGGATAGGATAGAATACAGTATAGGATACGATAGAGGACAGGATAGGATATATGATACTATAGGATGGAGGATACGATATTATAGAGGATAGGATAGGATAGAGAATAGGATAGGATAGAGGATAGGATAGGATAGAGGATAGGATAGAGGATTGGATAGGATTGAGGATATTATGGGATAGAGGATAGGATAGAGAATAGGATAGGATAGAGGATAGGATAGGATAGAGGATAGGATAGAGGATAGGATATAGGATTGGATAGGATTGAGGATATTATGGGATAGAGGATAGGATAGGATAGGATAGGATAGGATAGAGGATAGGATAGGATAGAGGATAGGATAGGATAGAGGATAGGATAGGATAGAGGATAGGATAGGATAGAGGATAGGATAGGACAGAGGATATGATAGGCTAGGATATAGGATAGGATAGGATAGGATAGGATAGATGATAGGATAGGATAGGATAGGATAGGATAGGATAGGATAGAGGATAGGATAGGATAAAGGATATGGTAGGATAGAGGATAGGATAGAATACAGTATAGGATACGATAGAGGATAGGATAGGATATATGATACTATAGGATGGAGGATACGATATTATAGAGGATAGGATAGGATAGAGAATAGGATAGGATAGAGGATAGGATAGGATAGAGGATTGGATAGGATTGAGGATATTATGGGATAGAGGATAGGTTAGAGAATAGGATAGGATAGAGGATAGGATAGGATAGAGGATAGGATAGAGGATTGGATAGGATTGAGGATATTATGGGATAGAGGATAGGATAGGATAGGATAGGATAGGATAGAGGATAGGATAGGATAGAGGATAGGATAGGATATATGATACTATAGGATGGAGGATACGATATTATAGAGGATAGTATAGGATAGAGGATAGGATAGGGTAGAGGATAGGGTAAGATAGACGATAGGATAAGATAGAGGATAGGATAGAATAGAGTACAGGATAGTATAGAGGATAAGATAATATAGAGAATAGGATAGGATAGAGGATAGGACAGGATAGAGGATAGGATAGGATAGAGGATAGGATAGGATAGAGTATAGGATAGGATAGATGATAGGATAGAGGATTGGATAGGACAGAGGATTGGATAGGATAGAGCATACGTTACGATAGAGGATTGGATAGGATAGAGGGTAGGATAGAGAATTGGATAAGGATAGAGAATCCGATACGATAGAGGATAGGATAGGATAGAGGGTAGGACAGAGAATTGGATAAGGATAGAGAATACGATACGATAGAGGATAGGATAGGATAGAGGATGGGATAGGACAGAGGATAGGATAGGATAGAGGATAGAATAGGATAGAGGATAAGATAGGATTGAGGATAGGATAAGATAGATGATAGGATAGAGGATTGGATAGGATAGAGCATACGATACGATAGAGGATAGGATAGGATAGAGGGTAGGATAGAAAATTGAATAGGATTGAGGATATTATGGGATAGAGGATAGGATAGGATAGGATAGGATAGAGGATAGGATAGGATAGAGGATAGGATAGGATAGAGGATAGGATAGGATTGAGGATAGGATAGGATAGAGGATAGGATAGGATAGAGGATAGGATAGGACAGAGGATATGATAGGCTAGGATATAGGATAGGATAGGATAGGATAGGATAGATGATAGGATAGGATAGGATAGGATAGGATAGGATAGGATAGGATAGAGGATAGGATAGGATAAAGGATATGATAGGATAGAGGATAGGATAGAATACAGTATATGATACGATAGAGGATAGGATAGGATATATGATACTATAGGATGGAGGATACGATATTATAGAGGATAGGATAGGATAGAGAATAGGATAGGATAGAGGATAGGATAGGATAGAGGATAGGATAGAGGATTGGATAGGATTGAGGATATTATGGGACAGAGGATAGGATAGAGAATAGGATAGGATAGAGGATAGGATAGGATAGAGGATAGGATAGAGGATAGGATAGAGGATTGGATAGGATTGAGGATATTATGGGATAGAGGATAGGATAGGATAGGATAGGATAGGATAGAGGATAGGATAGGATAGGATAGAGGATAGGATAGGATAAAGGATAGGATAGGATAGAGGATATGATAGGCTAGGATATAGGATAGGATATAGGATAGGATAGGATAGGATAGATGATAGGATAGGATAGGATAGGATAGGATAGGATAGGATAGAGGATAGGATAGGATAAAGGATATGATAGGATAGAGGATAGGATAGAATACAGTATAGGATACGATAGAGGATAGGATAGGATATATGATACTATAGGATGGAGGATACGATATTATAGAGGATAGGATAGGATAGAGAATAGGATAGGATAGAGGATAGGATAGGATAGAGGATAGGATAGAGGATTGGATAGGATTGAGGATATTATGGGATAGAGGATAGGATAGAGAATAGGATAGGATAGAGGATAGGATAGGATAGAGGATAGGATAGAGGATTGGATAGGATTGAGGACATTATGGGATAGAGGATAGGATAGGATAGGATAGGATAGGATAGAGGATAGGATAGGATATATGATACTATAGGATGGAGGATACGATATTATAGAGGATAGTATAGGATAGAGGATAGGATAGGGTAGAGGATAGGGTAAGATAGACGATAGGATAAGATAGAGGATAGGATAGAATAGAGTACAGGATAGTATAGAGGATAGGATAGGATAGAGGATAGGATGGGATAGAGGATATGATAGGCTAGGATAGAGGATAGGATAGGATTGAGGATAGGATAGGATAGAGGATAGGATAGGATTGAGGATAGCATAGGATTGAGGATAGGATAGGACAGAGAATAGGATAGGATAGAGGATAGGATAGGATAGAGGATAGGATAGAGGATTGGATAGGATTGAGGATATTATGGGGTAGAGGATAGGATAGCATAGGATAGGATAGAGGATAGGATAGGATAAAGGATATGATAGGACAGAGGATAGGATAGAATAGAGGATATTATAGGCTAGGATAGAGGATAGGATAGGATAGGATAGGATAGGATAGATGATAGGATAGGATAGGATAGGATGGGATAGGATAGGATAGGATAGGATAGAGGATAGGATAGGATAAAGGATATGATAGGATAGAGGATAGGATAGAATAGAGTATAGGATACGATAGAGGATAGGATAGGATATATGATACTATAGGATGGAGGATACGATATTATAGAGGATAGGATAGGATAGAGAATAGGATAGGATAGAGGATAGGATAGGATAGAGGATAGGATAGAGGATTGGATAGGATTGAGGATATCATGGGATAGAGGATAGGATAGGATAGGATAGGATAGAATAGAGGATAGGATAGGATAGAGGATAGGATAGGATAGGATAGAGGATAGGATAGGATAGAGGATAGGATAGGATAGAGGATAGGATAGGATAGAGGATAGAATAGGATAGAGGATAGGATAGGATATATGATACTATAGGATGGAGGATACGATATTATAGAGGATAGGATAGGATAGAGAATAGGATAGGATTGAGGATAGGATAGGATAGAGGATAGGATAGAGGATTGGATAGGATAGAGGATAGGATAGAGGAATGGATAGGATAGAGTATATTATAGGAAAGAGGATATGATATGCTAGAGGATACGATATTATAGAGGATTGGATAGGAGAGAGGATAGGATAGGATAGATAATAGGATAGGATAGAGGATAGGATTGGATAGTGGAGAGGATAGGATAGACGATAGGATAAGATAGAGGATAGGACATAGGATTGGATAGGATGTACGTTAGGATAGGATAGAGGATAGAATAGGATAGAGGATAGGATAGAGGATAGGATAGAGGATTGGATAGGATAGAGTATATTATAGGAAAGAGGATATGATATGCTAGAGGATACGATATTATAGAGGATTGGATAGGATAGAGGATCGGATAGGATAGAGGATAGGATAGGATAGTGGGTAGGATTGGATAGAGGAGTGGATAGGATAGGATAGGGGATAGGATAGGATAGAGGATATGATAGGATAGAGGATAGGATAGGATAGAGGATATTATCGGATAGAGGATAGGATAGGGGATTGGATAGGATAGAGGATTGGATAGGATAGAGGATAGGACAGGATAGAGGATAGGATAGGATAGAGGATAGGATAGGATGGGATAGAGGATAGGAGACTATAGAGGATAGGATAGAGGACAGGAAACGATAGAGGATAGGATAGGATAGATAATAGGATAGGATAGAGGATAGGATCGGATAGAGGATAGGATAGGATAGAGGATAGGATATGATAGAGGATAGGACATAGGATTGGATAGGATAGACGATAGGATAGGATAGAGGATAGAATAGGATAGAGGATAGGATAGGATAGAGGATAGGATTGGATAGAGGATAGGATAGGGGATAGGATAGGATATGATAGAGAATAGGATAGGATAGAGGATATGATAGGGGATTGGATAGGATAGAGGATAGGAGATGATGGAGGATAGGATAGGATAGGGGATAGGATAGGATACAGGATAGTATAGGATAGAGGATTGGATAGGATAGACGTTAGGATAGGATAGAGGATAGAATAGGATAGAGGATAGGATAGAGGATAGGATAGAGGATTGGATAGGATAGAGTATATAATAGGAAAGAGGATATGATATGGTAGAGGATACGATATTATAGAGGATTGGATAGGATAGAGGATCGGATAGGATAGAGGATAGGATAGGATAGAGGATAGGATAGTATAGAGGATAGGATAGGGGATAGGATAGGATAGGATAGAAAAGAGCATAGGATAGAGGATATGATAGGGGATTGGATAGGATAGGGGATTGGATAGGATAGAGGATTGGATAGGATAGAGGATAGGATAGGATAGAGGATAGGATAGCATAGAGGATAGGATAGGATAGGATAGAGGATAGGATAGGGGATTTTATAGGATAGAGGATAGGATAGGATAGAGGATAGGATAGGATTGAGGATAGGGTAGGATAGAGGATAGGATAGGATAGAGGATAGGAAAGGATAGATGATAGGATAGGATAGTGGATAGGACAGGATAGAACAGACGATAGAGGATAGGATAGGATAGAGGATAGGATAGAGAATAGGATAGGATAGATGATCGGATAGGACAGGATAGAGGATCGGATAAGATAGGATAGAGGATAGGAGACTATAGAGGATAGGATAGAGGACAGGAGACTATAGAGGATAGGATAGGAGAGAGGATAGGATAGGATAGATAATAGGATAGGATAGAGGATATTATAGGAAAGAGGATATGATATGCTAGAGGATACGATATTATAGAGGATAGGATAGGATAGAGGATCGGATAGGATAGAGGATTGCATAGGATAAGGGATAGGATAGGATAGAGGATAGGATAGGATAGAGGATAGGACATAGGATTGGATAGGATGGACGTTAGGATAGGATAGAGGATAGAATAGGATAGAGGATAGGATAGAGGATAGGATAGAGGATTGGATAGGATAGAGTATATTATAGGAAAGAGGATATGATATGCTAGAGGATACGATATTATAGAGGATTGGATAGGATAGAGGATCGGATAGGATAGAGGATAGGATAGGATAGTGGGTAGGATTGGATAGAGGAGTGGATAGGATAGGATAGGGGATAGGATAGGATAGAGGATATGATAGGATAGAGGATAGGATAGGATAGAGGATATTATCGGATAGAGGATAGGATAGGGGATTGGATAGGATAGAGGATTGGATAGGATAGAGGATAGGACAGGATAGAGGATAGGATAGGATAGAGGATAGGATAGGATGGGATAGAGGATAGGAGACTATAGAGGATAGGATAGAGGACAGGAAACGATAGAGGATAGGATAGGATAGATAATAGGATAGGATAGAGGATAGGATCGGATAGAGGATAGGATAGGATAGAGGATAGGATATGATAGAGGATAGGACATAGGATTGGATAGGATAGACGATAGGATAGGATAGAGGATAGAATAGGATAGAGGATAGGATAGGATAGAGGATAGGATTGGATAGAGGATAGGATAGGGGATAGGATAGGATATGATAGAGAATAGGATAGGATAGAGGATATGATAGGGGATTGGATAGGATAGAGGATAGGAGATGATGGAGGATAGGATAGGATAGGGGATAGGATAGGATACAGGATAGTATAGGATAGAGGATTGGATAGGATAGACGTTAGGATAGGATAGAGGATAGAATAGGATAGAGGATAGGATAGAGGATAGGATAGAGGATTGGATAGGATAGAGTATATAATAGGAAAGAGGATATGATATGGTAGAGGATACGATATTATAGAGGATTGGATAGGATAGAGGATCGGATAGGATAGAGGATAGGATAGGATAGAGGATAGGATAGTATAGAGGATAGGATAGGGGATAGGATAGGATAGGATAGAAAAGAGCATAGGATAGAGGATATGATAGGGGATTGGATAGGATAGGGGATTGGATAGGATAGAGGATTGGATAGGATAGAGGATAGGATAGGATAGAGGATAGGATAGCATAGAGGATAGGATAGGATAGGATAGAGGATAGGATAGGGGATTTTATAGGATAGAGGATAGGATAGGATAGAGGATAGGATAGGATTGAGGATAGGGTAGGATAGAGGATAGGATAGGATAGAGGATAGGAAAGGATAGATGATAGGATAGGATAGTGGATAGGACAGGATAGAACAGACGATAGAGGATAGGATAGGATAGAGGATAGGATAGAGAATAGGATAGGATAGATGATCGGATAGGACAGGATAGAGGATCGGATAAGATAGGATAGAGGATAGGAGACTATAGAGGATAGGATAGAGGACAGGAGACTATAGAGGATAGGATAGGAGAGAGGATAGGATAGGATAGATAATAGGATAGGATAGAGGATATTATAGGAAAGAGGATATGATATGCTAGAGGATACGATATTATAGAGGATAGGATAGGATAGAGGATCGGATAGGATAGAGGATTGCATAGGATAAGGGATAGGATAGGATAGAGGATAGGATAGGATAGAGGATAGGACATAGGATTGGATAGGATGGACGTTAGGATAGGATAGAGGATAGAATAGGATAGAGGATAGGATAGAGGATAGGATAGAGGATTGGATAGGATAGAGTATATTATAGGAAAGAGGATATGATATGCAAGAGGATACGATATTATAGAGGATTGGATAGGATAGAGGATCGGATAAGATAGAGGATAAGATAGGATAGACGGTAGGATTGGATAGAGGAGAGGATAGGATAGACGATAGGATAGGATAGGGGATAGGATAGGATAGAGGATATGATAGGATAGAGGATAGGATAGGATAGAGGATAGTATCGGATAGAGGATAGGATAGGGGATTGGATAGGATAGAGGATTGGATAGGATAGAGGATAGGACAGGATAGAGGATAGGATAGGATAGAGGATAGGATAGGATAGAGGATAGGATAGGATTGAGGAAAGGGTAGGATAGAGGATAGGATAGGATAGAGGATAGGATAGAGGATTGGATAGGATTGAGGATATTATGGGGTAGAGGATAGGATAGGATAGGATAGGATAGAGGATAGGATAGGATAAAGGATATGATAGGACAGAGGATAGGATAGAATAGAGTATAGGATAGGATAGAGGATAGGATAGGATAGAGGATAGGATAGGATAGAGGATAGGATAGGATAGAGGATATGATAGGCTAGAGGATATGATAGGCTAGGATAGAGGATAGGATAGGATAGGATAGGATAGGATAGATGATAGGATAGGATAGGATAGGATAGGATAGGATAGGATAGAGGATAGGATAGGATAAAGGATATGATAGGATAGAGGATAGGATAGAATAGAGTATAGGATACGATAGAGGATAGGATAGGATATATGATACTATAGGATGGAGGATACGATATTATAGAGGATAGGATAGGATAGAGAATAGGATAGGATAGAGGATAGGATAGGATAGAGGATAGGATAGAGGATTGGATGGGATTGAGGATATCATGGGATAGAGGATAGGATAGGATAGGATAGGATAGGATAGAGGATAGGATAGGATAGAGGATAGGATAGGATAGGATAGAGGATAGGATAGGATAGAGGATAGGATAGGATAGAGGATAGAATAGGATAGAGGATAGGATAGGATAGAGGATAGGATAGGATATATGATACTATAGGATGGAGGATACGATATTATAGAGGATAGTATAGGATAGAGGATAGGATAGGGTAGAGGATAGGGTAAGATAGAGGATAGGATACGGTAGAGGATAGGATCAGATAGAGGATAGGGTAGAATAGAGTACAGGATAGTATAGAGGATAAGATAATATAGAGAATAGGATAGGATAGAGGATAGGACAGGATAGAGGATAGGATAGGATAGAGGATAGGATAGGATAGAGGATAGGATAGGATAGAGAATAGGATAGGATAGAGGATAGGATAGGATAGAGGATAGGATAGGATAGAGGATATGATAGGCTAGGATAGAGGATAGGATAGGATAGGATAGGATAGATGATAGGATAGGATAGGATAGGATAGGATAGGATAGGATAGAGGATAGGATAGGATAGAGGATAGGATAGGATTGAGGATAGCATAGGATTGAGGATAGGATAGGACAGAGAATAGGATAGGATAGAGGATAGGATAGGATAGAGGATAGGATAGAGGATTGGATAGGATTGAGGATATTATGGGGTAGAGGATAGGATAGGATAGGATAGGATAGAGGATAGGATAGGATAAAGGATATGATAGGACAGAGGATAGGATAGAATAGAGGATATGATAGGCTAGGATAGAGGATAGGATAGGATAGGATAGGATAGGATAGATGATCGGATAGGATAGGATAGGATGGGATAGGATAGGATAGGATAGGATAGAGGATAGGATAGGATAAAGGATATGATAGGATAGAGGATAGGATAGAATAGAGTATAGGATACGATAGAGGATAGGATAGGATATATGATACTATAGGATGGAGGATACGATATTATAGAGGATAGGATAGGATAGAGAATAGGATAGGATAGAGGATAGGATAGGATAGAGGATAGGATAGAGGATTGGATAGGATTGAGGATATCATGGGATAGAGGATAGGATAGGATAGGATAGGATAGAGGATAGGATAGGATAGAGGATAGGATAGGATAGGATAGAGGATAGGATAGGATAGAGGATAGAATAGGATAGAGGATAGGATAGGATATATGATACTATAGGATGGAGGATACGATATTATAGAGGATAGGATATGATAGAGAATAGGATAGGATTGAGGATAGGATAGGATAGAGGATAGGATAGGTTTGAGGATAGCATAGGATTGAGGATAGGGTAGGATAGAGAATAGGATAGGATAGAGGATAGGATAGGATAGAGGATAGGATAGGATAGAGGATAGGATAGAGGATTGGATAGGATAGAGGATAGGATAGAGGATTGGATAGGATTGAGGATATTATGGGATAGAGGATAGGATAGGATAGGATAGGACAGAGTACAGGATAGTATAGAGGATAAGATAATATAGAGAATAGGATAGGATAGAGGATAGGATAGGATAGACGATAGGATAGGATAGAGGATAGGATAGGATAGAGGATAGGATAGGATAGAGGATAGGACATAGGATTGGATAGGATGGACGTTAGGATAGGATAGAGGATAGAATAGGATAGAGGATAGGATAGAGGATAGGATAGAGGATTGGATAGGATAGAGTATATTATAGGAAAGAGGATATGATATGCAAGAGGATACGATATTATAGAGGATTGGATAGGATAGAGGATCGGATAAGATAGAGGATAAGATAGGATAGAGAGTAGGATTGGATAGAGGAGAGGATAGGATAGACGATAGGATAGGATAGAGGATAGGATAGGATAGAGGATAGGATAGGATAGAGGATAGGATAGGATAAAGGATAGGACATAGGATTGGATAGGATGGACGTTAGGATAGGATAGAAGATAGAATAGGATAGAGGATAGGATAGAGGATAGGATAGAGGATTGGATAGGATAGAGTATATTATAGGACAGAGGATATGATATGCTAGAGGATACGATATTATAGAGGATTGGATAGGATAGAGGATCGGATAGGATAGAGGATAGGATAGGATAGAGGGTAGGATTGGATAGAGGAGAGGATAGGGTAGACGATAGGATAGGATAGGGGATAGGATAGGATAGAGGATATGATAGGATAGAGGATAGGATAGGATAGAGGATAGTATCGGATAGAGGATAGGATAGAGGATCGGATAAGATAGAGGATAAGATAGGATAGAGGATAGAATAGGATAGAGGATAGGATAGGATAGAGGATAGGATAGGATAGAGGATAGGATAGGATTGAGGAAAGGGTAGGATAGAGGATAGGATAGGATAGAGGATAGGATAGGATAGAGGATAGGATAGGATAGAGGATAGGAAAGGATAGATGATAGGATAGGATAGTGGATAGGACAGGATAGAGCAGACGATAGAGGATAGGATAGGATAGAGGATAGGATAAGATAGGATAGAGGATAGGAGACTATAAAGGATAGGATAGAGGACAGGAGACTATAGAGGATAGGATAGGAGAGAGGATAGGATAGGATAGATAATAGGATAGGATAGAGGATAGGATTGGATTGTGGAGAGGATAGGATAGACGATAGGATAGGATAGAGGATAGAATAGGATAGAGGATAGGATAGAGGATAGGATAGAGGATTGGATAGGATAGAGTATATAATAGGAAACAGGATATGATATGCTAGAGGATACGATATTATAGAGGATTGGATAGGATAGAGGATCGGATAGGATAGAGGATAGGATAGGATTGAGGATAGGGTAGGATAGAGGATAGGATAGGATAGAGGATAGGAAAGGGTAGATGATAGGATAGGATAGTGGATAGGACAGGATAGAGCAGACGATAGAGGATAGGATAGGATAGAGGATAGGACATAGGATTGGATAGGATGTACGTTAGGATAGGATCGAGGATAGAATAGGATAGAGGATAGGATAGAGGATAGGATAGAGGATTGGATAGGATAGAGGATTGGATAGGATAGAGGATAGGACAGGATAGAGGATATTATAGGAAAGAGGATACGATATTATAGAGGATAGGATAGGATAGAGGATCGGATAGGATAGAGGATTGCATAGGTTAAGGGATAGGATAGGATAGAGGATAGGATAGGATAGAGGATAGGACATAGGATTGGATAGGATGGACGTTAGGATAGGATAGAGGATAGAATAGGATAGAGGATAGGATAGAGGATAGGATAGAGGATTGGATAGGATAGAGTATATTATAGGAAAGAGGATATGATATGCAAGAGGATACGATATTATAGAGGATTGGATAGGATAGAGGATCGGATAAGATAGAGGATAAGATAGGATAGAGGATAGAATAGGATAGAGGATAGAATAGGATAGAGGATAGAATAGGATAGAGGATACAATCGGATGGGTGATAGGATAGGATAGAGGATAGGATAGGATAGAGAATAGGATAGGATAGAGGATAGGATACGGGATTGGATAGGATAGGATAGAGGATAGGATACGGGATTGGATAGGATAGAGGATAGGTGACGATGGAGGATAGGATAGGATAGAGGATAGGATAGGATAGAGGATAGGATAGGATAGAGGATATTATAGGAAAGAGGATACGATATTATAGAGGATAGGATAGGATAGAGGATCGGATAGGATAGAGGATTGCATAGGATAAGGGATAGGATAGGATAGAGGATAGGATAGGATAGAGGATAGGACATAGGATTGGATAGGATGGACGTTAGGATAGGATAGAGGATAGAATAGGATAGAGGATAGGATAGAGGATAGGATAGAGGATTGGATAGGATAGAGTATATTATAGGAAAGAGGATATGATATGCAAGAGGATACGATATTATAGAGGATTGGATAGGATAGAGGATCGGATAAGATAGAGGATAAGATAGGATAGAGGATAGAATAGGATAGAGGATAGAATAGGATAGAGGATAGGATAGAGGATAGGATAGAGGATTGGATAGGATAGAGGATTGGATAGGATAGAGGATAGGACAGGATAGAGGATAGGATAGGATAGAGGATAGGATAGGATAGAGGATAGGAAAGGATAGATGATAGGATAGGATAGTGGATAGGACAGGATAGAGCAGACGATAGAGGATAGGATAGGATAGAGGATAGGATAAGATAGGATAGAGGATAGGAGACTATAGAGGATAGGATAGAGGACAGGAGACTATAGAGGATAGGATAGGAGAGAGGATAGGATAGGATAGATAATAGGATAGGATAGAGGATAGGATTGGATTGTGGAGAGGATAGGATAGACGATAGGATAGGATAGAGGATAGAATAGGATAGAGGATAGGATAGAGGATAGGATAGAGGATTGGATAGGATAGAGTATATAATAGGAAACAGGATATGATATGCTAGAGGATACGATATTATAGAGGATTGGATAGGATAGAGGATCGGATAGGATAGAGGATAGGATAGGATTGAGGATAGGGTAGGATAGAGGATAGGATAGGATAGAGGATAGGAAAGGATAGATGATAGGATAGGATAGTGGATAGGACAGGATAGAGCAGACGATAGAGGATAGGATAGGATAGAGGATAGGATAGAGAATAGGATAGGGGATTTTATAGGATAGAGGATAGGATAGGATAGAGGATAGGATAGGATTGAGGATAGGGTAGGATAGAGGATAGGATAGGATAGAGGATTGGATAGGATAGAGGATAGGATAGGATAGAGGATAGGATAGCATAGAGGATAGGATAGGATAGGATAGAGGATAGGATAGGGGATTTTATAGGATAGAGGATAGGATAGGATAGAGGATAGGATAGGATTGAGGATAGGGTAGGATAGAGGATAGGATAGGATAGAGGATAGGAAAGGATAGATGATAGGATAGGATAGTGGATAGGACAGGATAGAGCAGACGATAGACGATAGGATAGGATAGAGGATAGGATAGAGAATAGGATAGGATAGATGATCGGATAGGACAGGATAGAGGATCGGATAAGATAGGATAGAGGATAGGAGACTATAGAGGATAGGATAGAGGACAGGAGACTATAGAGGATAGGATAGGAGAGAGGATAGGATAGGATAGATAATAGGATAGGATAGAGGATAGGATAGGATAGAGGATAGGACATAGGATTGGATAGGATGTACGTTTGGATAGGATCGAGGATAGAATAGGATAGAGGATAGGATAGAGGATAGGATAGAGGATTGGATAGGATAGAGGATTGGATAGGATAGAGGATAGGACAGGATAGAGGATATTATAGGAAAGAGGATACGATATTATAGAGGATAGGATAGGATAGAGGATCGGATAGGATAGAGGATTGCATAGGTTAAGGGATAGGATAGGATAGAGGATAGGATAGGATAGAGGATAGGACATAGGATTGGATAGGATGGACGTTAGGATAGGATAGAGGATAGAATAGGATAGAGGATAGGATAGAGGATAGGATAGAGGATTGGATAGGATAGAGTATATTATAGGAAAGAGGATATGATATGCAAGAGGATACGATATTATAGAGGATTGGATAGGATAGAGGATCGGATAAGATAGAGGATAAGATAGGATAGAGGATAGAATAGGATAGAGGATAGAATAGGATAGAGGATAGAATAGGATAGAGGATACAATCGGATGGGTGATAGGATAGGATAGAGGATAGGATAGGATAGAGAATAGGATAGGATAGAGGATAGGATACGGGATTGGATAGGATAGGATAGAGGATAGGATACGGGATTGGATAGGATAGAGGATAGGTGACGATGGAGGATAGGATAGGATAGAGGATAGGATAGGATAGAGGATAGGATAGGATAGAGGATATTATAGGAAAGAGGATACGATATTATAGAGGATAGGATAGGATAGAGGATCGGATAGGATAGAGGATTGCATAGGATAAGGGATAGGATAGGATAGAGGATAGGATAGGATAGAGGATAGGACATAGGATTGGATAGGATGGACGTTAGGATAGGATAGAGGATAGAATAGGATAGAGGATAGGATAGAGGATAGGATAGAGGATTGGATAGGATAGAGTATATTATAGGAAAGAGGATATGATATGCAAGAGGATACGATATTATAGAGGATTGGATAGGATAGAGGATCGGATAAGATAGAGGATAAGATAGGATAGAGGATAGAATAGGATAGAGGATAGAATAGGATAGAGGATAGGATAGAGGATAGGATAGAGGATTGGATAGGATAGAGGATTGGATAGGATAGAGGATAGGACAGGATAGAGGATAGGATAGGATAGAGGATAGGATAGGATAGAGGATAGGAAAGGATAGATGATAGGATAGGATAGTGGATAGGACAGGATAGAGCAGACGATAGAGGATAGGATAGGATAGAGGATAGGATAAGATAGGATAGAGGATAGGAGACTATAGAGGATAGGATAGAGGACAGGAGACTATAGAGGATAGGATAGGAGAGAGGATAGGATAGGATAGATAATAGGATAGGATAGAGGATAGGATTGGATTGTGGAGAGGATAGGATAGACGATAGGATAGGATAGAGGATAGAATAGGATAGAGGATAGGATAGAGGATAGGATAGAGGATTGGATAGGATAGAGTATATAATAGGAAACAGGATATGATATGCTAGAGGATACGATATTATAGAGGATTGGATAGGATAGAGGATCGGATAGGATAGAGGATAGGATAGGATTGAGGATAGGGTAGGATAGAGGATAGGATAGGATAGAGGATAGGAAAGGATAGATGATAGGATAGGATAGTGGATAGGACAGGATAGAGCAGACGATAGAGGATAGGATAGGATAGAGGATAGGATAGAGAATAGGATAGGGGATTTTATAGGATAGAGGATAGGATAGGATAGAGGATAGGATAGGATTGAGGATAGGGTAGGATAGAGGATAGGATAGGATAGAGGATTGGATAGGATAGAGGATAGGATAGGATAGAGGATAGGATAGCATAGAGGATAGGATAGGATAGGATAGAGGATAGGATAGGGGATTTTATAGGATAGAGGATAGGATAGGATAGAGGATAGGATAGGATTGAGGATAGGGTAGGATAGAGGATAGGATAGGATAGAGGATAGGAAAGGATAGATGATAGGATAGGATAGTGGATAGGACAGGATAGAGCAGACGATAGACGATAGGATAGGATAGAGGATAGGATAGAGAATAGGATAGGATAGATGATCGGATAGGACAGGATAGAGGATCGGATAAGATAGGATAGAGGATAGGAGACTATAGAGGATAGGATAGAGGACAGGAGACTATAGAGGATAGGATAGGAGAGAGGATAGGATAGGATAGATAATAGGATAGGATAGAGGATAGGATAGGATAGAGGATAGGACATAGGATTGGATAGGATGTACGTTTGGATAGGATCGAGGATAGAATAGGATAGAGGATAGGATAGAGGATAGGATAGAGGATTGGATAGGATAGAGGATTGGATAGGATAGAGGATAGGACAGGATAGAGGATATTATAGGAAAGAGGATACGATATTATAGAGGATAGGATAGGATAGAGGATCGGATAGGATAGAGGATTGCATAGGATAAGGGATAGGATAGGATAGAGGATAGGATAGGATAGAGGATAGGACATAGGATTGGATAGGATGGACGTTAGGATAGGATAGAGGATAGAATAGGATAGAGGATAGGATAGAGGATAGGATAGAGGATTGGATAGGATAGAGTATATTATAGGAAAGAGGATATGATATGCAAGAGGATACGATATTATAGAGGATTGGATAGGATAGAGGATCGGATAAGATAGAGGATAAGATAGGATAGAGGATAGAATAGGATAGAGGATAGAATAGGATAGAGGATAGGATAGAGGATAGGATAGAGGATTGGATAGGATAGAGGATTGGATAGGATAGAGGATAGGACAGGATAGAGGATAGGATAGGATAGAGGATCGGATAGGATGGGATAGAGGATAGGAGACTATAGAGGAGAGGATTGAGGACAGGAAACGATAGAGGATAGGATACGAGAGAGGATAGGATAGGATAGATAATAGGATAGGATAGAGGATCGGATAGGATGGGATAGAGGATAGGAGACTATAGAGGATAGGATAGAGGACAGGAAACGATAGAGGATAGGATACGAGAGAGGATAGGATAGGATAGATAATAGGATAGGATAGAGGATAGGATACGATAGGGGATAGGATGGGATAGAGGATAGGATAGGATAGAGGATAGGACATAGGATTGGATAGGATGGACGATAGGATAGGATAGAGGATAGGATAGGAAAGAGGATAGGATTGGATAGAGGATAGGATAGGGGATAGGATAGGGGATAGGATAGGATAGGATAGGATAGGATAGAGAATAGGATAGGATAGAGGATAGGATAGAGGATAGGATAGGATAGGATAGTGGATTGGATAGGATCGGCGTTAGGATAGGATAGAGGATAGGATAGGATAGAGTATAGAATAGGATAGAGGATACAATCGGATGGGTGATAGGATAGGATAGAGGATAGGATAGGATAGAGAATAGGATAGGATAGAGGATAGGATACAGGATTGGATAGGATAGAGGATAGGTGACGATGGAGGATAGGATAGGATAGAGGATAGGATAGGATAGAGGATAGGATAGGATAGAGGATAGGATAGGATAGAGGATAGGATAGGATAGAGGATATTATAGGAAAGGGGATATGATATGCTAGAGGATACGATATTATAGAGGATAGGATAGGATAGAGGATCGGATAGGATAGAGGATTGCATAGGATAAGGGATAGGATAGGATAGAGGATAGGATAGGATAGAGGATAGGACATAGGATTGGATAGGATGGACGTTAGGATAGGATAGAGGATAGAATAGGATAGAGGATAGGATAGAGGATAGGATAGAGGATTGGATAGGATAGAGTATATTATAGGAAAGAGGATATGATATGCTAGAGGATACGATATTATAGAGGATTGGATAGGATAGAGGATCGGATAGGATAGAGGATAGGATAGGATAGAGGATAGGATAGTATAGAGGATAGGATAGGGGATAGGATAGGATAGGATAGATAATAGGATAGGATAGAGGATAGGATCGGATAGAGGATAGGATAGGATAGAGCATAGGATATGATAGAGGATAGGACATAGGATTGGATAGGATAGACGATAGGATAGGATAGAGGATAGAATAGGATAGAGGATAGGATAGGATAGAGGATAGGATTGGATAGAGGATAGGATAGGGGATAGGATAGGATAGGATAGAGAATAGGATAGGATAGAGGATATGATAGGGGATTGGATAGGATAGAGGATAGGAGATGATGGAGGATAGGATAGGATAGGGGATAGGATAGGATAGAGGATAGTATAGGATAGAGGATTGGATAGGATAGACTTTAGGATAGGATAGAGGATAGAATATGATAGAGGATAGGATAGAGGATAGGATAGAGGATTGGATAGGATAGAGTATATAATAGGAAAGAGGATATGATATGCTAGAGGATACGATATTATAGAGGATTGGATAGGATAGAGGATCGGATAGGATAGAGGATAGGATAGGATAGAGGATAGGATAGTATAGAGGATAGGATAGGGGATAGGATAGGATAGGATAGAAAAGAGGATAGGATAGAGGATAGGATAGGATAGAGGATAGGATAGGATAGAGGATAGGATAGGATAGAGGATAGGACATAGGATTGGATAGGATGTACGTTAGGATAGGATAGAGGATAGAATAGGATAGAGGATAGGATAGGATAGATAATAGGATAGGATAGAGGATAGGATAGGATAGGGGATAGGATGGGATAGAGGATAGGATAGGATAGAGGTTAGGACATAGGATTGGATAGGATGGACGATAGGATAGGATAGAGGATAGGATAGGATAGAGGATAGGATTGGATAGAGGATAGTATAGGGGATAGGATAGGATAGGATAGAGAATAGGATAGGATAGAGGATAGGATAGAGGATAGGATAGGATATGATAGGGGATTGGATAGGATAGAGGATAGGAGATGATGGAGGATAGGATAGGATAGGGGATAGGATAGGATAGAGGATAGTATAGGATAGAGGATTGGATAGGATAGACGTTAGGATAGGATAGAGGATAGAATAGGATAGAGGATAGGATAGAGGATTGGATAGAGGATTGGATAGGATAGAGTATATAATAGGAAAGAGGATATGATATGCTAGAGGATACGATATTATAGAGGATTGGATAGGATAGAGGATAGGATAGGATAGAGGATAGGATAGCATAGAGGATAGGATAGGATAGAGGATAGGATAGGATAGAGGATAGGATAGGATAGAGGATAGGATAGGATAGAGGATAGGATAGGATAGAGGATAGGATAGGATAGAGGATAGGATAGGATAGAGGATAGGATAGGATAGAGGATAGGATAGGATAGAGGATAGGATAGGATAGAGGATAGGATAGGATAGAGGATAGGATAGGGGATAGGATAGGATAGAGAATAGGATAGGATAGAGGGTAGGATAGGGGATTGGATAGGATAGAGGATAGGAGACGATGGAGGATAGGATAGGATATAGGAGAGGATAGGATAGAGGATAGGATAGGGTATAGGATAGGATAGAGAATAGGATAGGGTAGAGGATAGGATAGGGGATTGGATAGGATAGAGGATAGGAGACGATGGAGGATAGGATAGGATAGAGGAGAGGATAGGATAGAGGATAGGATAGGATAGAGGATAGGATAGGATAGAGGATTGGATAGGATAGACGATAGGATAGGATAGAGGATAGAATAGGATAGAGGATAGGATAGAGGATAGGATAGAGGATTGGATAGGATAGAGGATATTATAGGAAAGAGGATATGATATGCTAGAGGATACGATATTATAGAGGATAGGATAGAGGATATTATAGGAAAGAGGATATGATATGCTAGAGGATACGATATTATAGAGGATAGGATAGGGGATTGGGTAGGATAGAGGATAGGATAGGATAGAGGATAGGATAGGATTGAGGACAGGATAGGATAGAGGATAGGATAGTATAGAGGATAGGATGGGATAGAGGATAGGATAGGAAAGAGGATATGATATGCTAGAGGATACGATATTATAGAGGATAGGATAGGATAGAGGATCGGATAGGATAGAGGATCGGATAGGATAGAGGATAGGATAGGATAGAGGATAGGATAGGATAGAGGACAGGATAGGATAGAGGACAGGAGACGATAGAGGATAGGATAGGAGAGAGGATAGGATAGGATAGATAATAGGATAGGATAGAGGATAGGATAGGATAGAGGATAGGATAGGATAGAGGATAGGATGGAGGATAGGATAGAGGATAGGATAGAGGATAGGATACAGTATAGGATAGGATAGAGGGTAGGATAGGATTGAGGATAGGATAGGATAGCGGATAGGATAGGATAGAGTATAGAATAGGATAGAGAATAGGATCGGATGGAGGATCGGATAGGATAGAGGATAGGATAGAGGATAGGATAGAGGATAGGATAGGATAGCGGATAGGATGGGATAGAGTATGGAATAGGATAGAGGATAGGATAGAGGATAGGATAGGATAGAGGATAGGATAGGGGATAGGATAGGATAGAGAATAGGATAGGATAGAGGGTAGGATAGGGGATTGGATAGGATAGAGGATAGGAGACAATGGAGGGTAGGATAGGATAGAGGAGAGGATAGGATAGAGGATAGGATAGGGGATAGGATAGGATAGAGAATAGGATAGGGTAGAGGATAGGATAGGATTGAGGATAGGATAGGATAGCGGATAGGATAGGATAGAGTATAGATAAGGATAGAGAATAGGATCGGATGGAGGATAGGATAGGATAAGGGATAGGATAGAGGATAGGATAGAGGATAGGATAGGATAGATGATAGGATAGGATAGCGGATAGGATGGGATAGAGTATGGAATAGGATAGAGGATAGGATACAGGATAGGATATGATAGAGGATAGGATAGGATAGAGGATAGGATAGGATAGAGGATAGGATACGATAGAGGATAGGATAGGATAGAGGATAGGATAGGATAGAGGATAGGATAGGATAGAGGATAGGATAGGATAGAGGATAGGATAGGATAGAGGATAGGATTGGATAGAGGATAGGTTAGGGGATAGGATAGGATAGGATAGAGAATAGGATAGGATAGAGGATAGGATAGAGGATAGGATAGGATAGGATAGTGGATTGGATAGGATCGGCGTTAGGATAGGATAGAGGATAGGATAGGATAGAGTATAGAATAGGATAGAGGATACAATCGGATGGGTGATAGGATAGGATAGAGGATAGGATAGGATAGAGAATAGGATAGGATAGAGGATAGGATACGGGATTGGATAGGATAGAGGATAGGTGACGATGGAGGATAGGATAGGATAGAGGATAGGATAGGATAGAGGATATTATAGGAAAGAGGATATGATATGCTAGAGGATACGATATTATAGAGGATAGGATAGGATAGAGGATCGGATAGGATAGAGGATTGCATAGGATAAGGGACAGGATAGGATAGAGGATAGGATAGGATAGAGGATAGGATAGGACATAAGATTGGATAGGATAGACGATAGGATAGGATAGAGGATAGAATAGAATAGAGGATAGGATAGAGGATAGGATAGAGGATAGGATAGAGGATTGGATAGGATAGAGGATATTATAGGAAAGAGGATATGATATGCTAGAGGATACGATATTATAGAGGATAGGATAGGATAGAGGATCGGATAGGATAGAGGATTGGATAGGATAGAGGATAGTATAGGATAGAGGATAGGATAGGATAGAGGACAGGATAGGATAGAGGACAGGAGACGATAGAGGATAGGATAGGAGAGAGGATAGGATAGGATAGATAATAGGATAGGATAGAGGATAGGATAGGATAGAGGATAGGATAGGATAGAGGATAGGATGGAGGATAGGATAGAGGATAGGATAGAGGATAGGATAGGATTGAGGATAGGATAGGATAGCGGATAGGATAGGATAGAGTATAGAATAGGGTAGAGAATAGGATCGGATGGAGGATAGGATAGGATAAGGGATAGGATAGAGGATAGGATAGAGCATAGGATAGGATAGATGATAGGATAGGATAGCGGATAGGATGGGATAGAGTATGGAATAGGATAGAGGATAGGATACAGGATAGGATAGGATAGAGGATAGGATAGGATAGAGGATAGGATAGGATAGAGGATAGGATAGGATAGAGGATAGGATAGGATAGAGGATAGGATAGGATAGAGGATAGGATAGGATAGAGGATAGGATAGGATAGAGGATAGGATAGGATAGAGGATAGGATAGGATAGAGGATAGGATAGGATAGAGGATAGGATAGGATAGAGGATAGGATAGGATAGAGGATAGGATAGGATAGAGGATAGGATAGGGGATAGGATAGGATAGAGAATAGGATAGGATAGAGGGTAGGATAGGGGATTGGATAGGATAGAGGATAGGAGACGATGGAGGATAGGATAGGATATAGGAGAGGATAGGATAGAGGATAGGATAGGGTATAGGATAGGATAGAGAATAGGATAGGGTAGAGGATAGGATAGGGGATTGGATAGGATAGAGGATAGGAGACGATGGAGGATAGGATAGGATAGAGGAGAGGATAGGATAGAGGATAGGATAGGATAGAGGATAGGATAGGATAGAGGATTGGATAGGATAGACGATAGGATAGGATAGAGGATAGAATAGGATAGAGGATAGGATAGAGGATAGGATAGAGGATTGGATAGGATAGAGGATATTATAGGAAAGAGGATATGATATGCTAGAGGATACGATATTATAGAGGATAGGATAGGGGATTGGGTAGGATAGAGGATAGGATAGGATAGAGGATAGGATAGGATTGAGGACAGGATAGGATAGAGGATAGGATAGTATAGAGGATAGGATGGGATAGAGGATAGGATAGGAAAGAGGATATGATATGCTAGAGGATACGATATTATAGAGGATAGGATAGGATAGAGGATCGGATAGGATAGAGGATCGGATAGGATAGAGGATAGGATAGGATAGAGGATAGGATAGGATAGAGGACAGGATAGGATAGAGGACAGGAGACGATAGAGGATAGGATAGGAGAGAGGATAGGATAGGATAGATAATAGGATAGGATAGAGGATAGGATAGGATAGAGGATAGGATAGGATAGAGGATAGGATGGAGGATAGGATAGAGGATAGGATAGAGGATAGGATACAGTATAGGATAGGATAGAGGGTAGGATAGGATTGAGGATAGGATAGGATAGCGGATAGGATAGGATAGAGTATAGAATAGGATAGAGAATAGGATCGGATGGAGGATCGGATAGGATAGAGGATAGGATAGAGGATAGGATAGAGGATAGGATAGGATAGCGGATAGGATGGGATAGAGTATGGAATAGGATAGAGGATAGGATAGAGGATAGGATAGGATAGAGGATAGGATAGGGGATAGGATAGGATAGAGAATAGGATAGGATAGAGGGTAGGATAGGGGATTGGATAGGATAGAGGATAGGAGACAATGGAGGGTAGGATAGGATAGAGGAGGGGATAGGATAGAGGATAGGATAGGGGATAGGATAGGATAGAGAATAGGATAGGGTAGAGGATAGGATAGGGGATTGGATAGGATAGAGGATAGGAGACGATGGAGGATAGGATAGGATAGAGGATAGTATAGGATAGAGGATAGGATAGGATAGAGGATAGGATAGGATAGAGGACTGGATAGGATAGACGATAGGATAGGATGGAGGATAGGATATGATAGAGGATAGGACATAGGATTGGATAGGATAGACGATAGGATAGGATAGAGGATAGAATAGGATAGAGGATAGGATAGGATAGAGGATAGGATTGGATAGAGGATAGGATAGGGGATAGGATAGGATAGGATAGAGAAGAGCACAGGATAGAGGATATGATAGGGGATTGGATAGGATAGAGGATAGGAGATGATGGAGGATAGGATAGGATAGAGGATAGTATAGGATAGAGGATTGGATAGGAAAGAGGATATGATATGCTAGAGGATACGATATTATAGAGGATAGGATAGGATAGAGGATCGGATAGGATAGAGGATTGCATAGGATAAGGGATAGGATAGGATAGAGGATAGGATAGGATAGAGGATAGGATAGGATAGAGGATAGGATAGGACATAAGATTGGATAGGATAGACGATAGGATAGGATAGAGGATAGAATAGAATAGAGGATAGGATAGAGGATAGGATAGAGGATAGGATAGAGGATTGGATACGATAGAGGATATTATAGGAAAGAGGATATGATATGCTAGATGATACGATATTATAGAGGATAGGATAGGATAGAGGATAGGATAGGATTCAGGACAGGATATGATAGAGGATAGGATAGTATAGAGGATAGGATAGGATAGAGGATAGGATTGGATAGATGATAGGATAGGATAGAGGATAGGATAGGATAGAGGATAGGATATGATAGAGGATAGGACATAGGATTGGATAGGATAGACGATAGGATAGGATAGAGGATAGAATAGGATAGAGGATAGGATAGGATAGAGGATAAGATTGGATAGAGGATAGGATAGGGGATAGGATAGGATAGGATAGAGGATAGTATAGGATAGAGGATTGGATAGGATAGATGTTAGGATAGGATAGAGGATAGAATAGGATAGAGGACAGGATAGAGGATAGGATAGACGTTCGGATAGGATAGAGGATCGAATAGGATAGAGGATAGGATAGAGGATAGGATAGAGGATTGGATAGGATAGAGTATATTATAGGAAAGAGGATTTGATATGCTAGAGGATACAATATTATAGAGGATTGGATAGGATAGAGGATCGGATAGGATAGAGGATAGGATAGGATAGAGTGTAGGATTGGATAGAGGAGAGGATAGGATAGAGGATAGGATAGGATAGGGGATAGGATAGGATAGAGGATATGATAGGATAGAGGATAGGATAGGATAGAGGATAGGATACAGGATAGGACAGAGGATTGGATAGGATGGAGGATAGGATAGGATAGAGGATATTATAGGAAAGAGGATATGATATGCTAGAGGATACGATATTATAGAGGATAGGATAGGATAGAGGATCGGATAGGATAGAGGATTGGATACGATAGAGGATAGGATAGGATAGAGGATAGGATAGGATAGAGGATAGGATAGGATAGCGGATAGGATAGAGGATAGGATAGAGGATAGGATAGAGGATTGGATAGGATAGAGTATATTATAGGAAAGAGGATTTGATATGCTAGAGGATACGATATTATAGAGGATTGGATAGGATAGAGGATCGGATAGGATAGAGGATAGGATAGGATAGAGTGTAGGATTGGATAGAGGAGAGGATAGGATAGAGGATAGGATAGGATAGGGGATAGGATAGGATAGAGGATATGATAGGATAGAGGATAGGATAGGATAGAGGATAGGATACAGGATAGGATAGAGGATTGGATAGGATAGAGGATATTATAGGATAGAGGAGATGATATGGTAGAGGATACGATATTGTAGAGGGTAGGATAGGATAGAGGATCGGATAGGATAGAGGATTGGATAGGATGGAGGATAGGATAGGATAGAGGATATTATAGGAAAGAGGATATGATATGCTAGAGGATACGATATTATAGAGAATAGGATAGGATAGAGGATCGGATAGGATAGAGGATTGGATAGGATAGAGGATAGGATAGGATAGAGGATAGGATAGGATAGAGGATAGGATAGGATAGCGGATAGGATAGAGGATAGGATAGAGGATAGGATAGAGGATTGGATAGGATAGAGTATATTATAGGAAAGAGGATTTGATATGCTAGAGGATACGATATTATAGAGGATTGGATAGGATAGAGCATCGGATAGGATAGAGGATAGGATAGGATAGAGTGTAGTGTAGCGGCCAGCTGCATATAATAAAGTTGACACATGCAATGCAGATGCTGGAGAGGTTTTAGGACTCAGGCGACAATTGAAACTATTTTTGAGGAAACTGTCAGGTAGAGTCATTAAGACGCCCTCTAGGGTAGCAATTAGATTTTATTAGCGACAGCCTCAATAGCCCTCGCAAAGAGTCATAAAAAACCCTGAATTTCTAACGGCCCAAGCCAATGGTACGGGAACCCCGCGAAGACAAAGGACCCGTTACCTGCGATGCACACAGCATGTTAAGGGTGTGCGGCCGATGGAAATTCCGTTACAGTGCGATTCACCAGAGTGGGGGTGCAAAGACACCCCCACCTATCAAAGACACAACTTTGTATAAAAGAGTAGACAGACTGCAGTCGACTTCACTCTCGTCAAAACAGTCAGGCAGTAGGCCCTTAAAAATAAACAGATTGTACGTCCGACAGGGATTCCTTTCATTACCATACCGAACACTAAACATCCTTCCTAAAGTGGTGACTCCGACGTTCGCAAGTGAATAAGTGAAATTTAATTTTTGTTTTTCCTTGTTTTCGTGCGCGTGTGATATTAAGCAAAAGAATCATGGAAGGATCAGATCAAAATCTCGGAACACCCAGCGTGAATCGTGTCGCGATTAAGATACCGCCGTTCTGGCCAGATCAGCCGACGATCTGGTTCGGTCATATAGAAGCCCAGTTTATGCTGAACAATATAACTGCGGATTCGACGCGATTTTATTACGTGATATCGCAATTAGAGCCCAAGTATGCCGTAGACGTACAGGACATTTTAAGAAACCCGCCCGAAACAAACAAATACGAAACCTTGAAGACGGAATTGATCAAGCGATTAACAGCGTCGCAAAGTAAAAGAATTCGTCAACTCCTAGAGCAAGAGGAAATTGGAGACCGCACGCCGTCGCAATTCCTGCGACACATGAGGAATTTAGCCGGTACGACAGTCTCGGACGAATTCCTAAGGACACTGTGGGCCGGAAGACTACCGAATATGACGAGAGCAATCGTAACAGCTCAGTCGGACCTCTCGCTGACCAAATTAGCAGAGATCGCGGATCAAATACACGCGGAAGGTGCAGGACAGCCGCAGGTTGCAGCAGTTAGCACATCCGATCGAGTCACGGAACTGCTTATCCAGAGACTTGAGAGGATGGAGCTGAAAATAGAGGAGTTAACCTCTCGCTCTAGACCGCGCGGGACAAGTTCAGCATGGCACCGTCGACGATCGCGATCCAATTCCAACAGCAATCGGAGAAGCGGATCAAGAAGCAGGAATCGATCTCCGAGAGACAAGAGCCACTGTTGGTACCATCAAACATTTGGTGCGCGATCGACTAAATGCCGAGAACCTTGCTCGTATGCCACCTCGGGAAACGAGGGAAACCGGCACTGAGCGCGGTGGGCAGTGACGGCATGAGGACTAGCCGCTTATTTGTGACCGATAAGATCACAAAAGAAGAATTCCTGATAGATACCGGGTCGGATCTTTGCGTATTTCCTCGTACGCGAGTCAAAGGCCGATCCGAAAAATCTAAATATGAATTGTTCGCGGCAAACGGTTCGACCATAAGCACATACGGTACGCGATTGTTCGACCTGGACCTTGGACTACGACGAGCTTTCCCATGGAGATTCGTAATTGCCGATGTGGAGAAACCAATAATTGGAGCGGATTTCCTCAGCCATTACGGATTGCTCGTGGACCTACGCAACAGGAGACTCGCAGACCAGACGACATCATTGCAGACGTACGGGAGGATCGCCGCAGATGACACCGCATCAGTGAAGTGCATCGCGGATAATTCGCCCTACCATGCGATGCTAACACGGTTTCCAGACATTACGAGACCTTTTCCGGCTACTGGTGAGAAAAAACACAATGTAGTACACCATATATCGACAACCCCCGGTACACCGTCTTTCTGTAAAACGCGCCGACTTACGACCGAAATGTACAAAATCGCGCGGACAGAGTTCGAGCAACTATTAAGCCAGGGTCACATACGCCCTTCTAAGAGTCAGTGGGCTTCGGCTCTCCACATGGTTCCCAAGAAGGATAGCGGCTGGCGACCCTGCGGTGATTATCGAGCTCTGAATGCGAGAACGATTCCGGATCGTTATCCAATTCCGCATATAGAAGATTTCGCAAGGTCATTGTCGGGTAAAACAGTATTTACAACAATAGATTTAGTGAGAGCGTATCATCAGATTCCGATGTCCACAGATGATATACCGAAAACCGCTATTACAACACCATTCGGGTTATACGAATATACGGTAATGCCTTTCGGCTTGAGAAACGCTGCTCAAACGTTTCAAAGGTTCATAGACACTGTTTTAAGAGGTTTAGATTTTTGTTTTGCTTATCTTGACGATATATTAGTAGCATCAGAAAACGAGTCCGAACATAAAAACCACCTAGAGCAACTTTTCTCAAGACTCGAAGAGTACGGTATATCGATTAACCCGAGCAAATGTATTTTTGCCGCGAAAGAGGTGAAATTTTTGGGATATACGGTAAATAAAGATGGCACAAAACCACTGGCAGAAAAAGTAAAAGCAATAGTAGAATTTTCAAAACCAACAATAGTAAAACAACTTCGCAGATTCTTGGGCATGATTAACTTTTACAGAAGATTTATTCCGAACGCCGCAGACATTCAGTTACCGTTAAATAAATTATTGACCGGTAAGAAAGTAAAAAGTAACGCCCCGATCACTTGGTCAAATGACGCGGAAACTGCATTCCAAAAATTAAAAGATAGTTTAGTAAACGCCGCGATGTTGGCACATCCATCTAATGGCGCGGATATCGCAATTATGGTGGATGCGTCTGATTATGCACTAGGCGCGACTTTGCAGCAGCGGGAAGGAAATGCGTGGAGGCCACTAGCCTTTTACACAAAGACCCTATCACCTGCTCAAAGGAAGTATAGTGCATACGACCGTGAACTGTTAGCTATTTATGCTGCCATAAAGAAATTCAAACATTTTGTAGAAGGCCGATTATTTACTGTATTCACCGATCACAAACCATTGATATACGCTCTCAAACAAAAGCCAGAGAAAAGCTCACCACGACAATTTCGATATTTAGATTACATTAGTCAATTTACTAACGACATACGACACATTAGTGGTAAGAATAATGAAGTAGCGGATGCTTTATCTCGTGTGGAAACGATTTCCGGATCTTTGAACTACAAAGAGTTAGCGAGATCACAAGAAACCGACGAAGAGTTAGACAAACTAGTCACAGCATCCGACACTTCATTAGTATTTAAAAAAGTAAGATGTATAGATAGAGATATCGAGTTAATTTGCGACGTATCAACGAATGTAGCTAGGCCGTATGTTACATTGCCGTTTCGTAAACGTGTATTTTACTCGATACATAATTTAGCTCATCCCGGAATTAAATCAACAACAAAACAAGTAAAGCACCGTTTTGTATGGCCGGGAATAGATCGCGATTGTCGTGAGTGGACGCGGAGTTGTTTAGAATGCCAACGGGCAAAAATAACGAGGCATGTATCAAGTCCCATAGGAAATTTTTCGCCGCCATCCGCTAGATTCGACCACATACATATCGATCTAGTGGGCCCGCTGCCAATTTCGGACAATTATAGATACTGTCTCACGTGTGTAGACAGGTTCACGCGCTGGCCCGAAGTTTTTCCACTGATAAACATCGAAGCGGAAACGGTAGCCAAGGCATTTTTCTCTGGATGGGTTTCTAGGTTCGGCACACCGATCCGTATAACCACAGATCAAGGTCGCCAATTTGAGTCCCAGTTGTTTAAGCAATTAAACAAACTACTTGGAGCGACTCATTTTCGTACAACTGCCTACCATCCAGAGGCAAATGGCATGGTAGAACGTCTGCATAGACAATTAAAAGCCGCAATAAAATGCCATAGCGATAAACGTTGGACCGATACGCTACCTACAATTTTATTAGGTATTAGAGCCGCGTTCCGACCGGATTTAAAGACGTCAGCGGCCGAGCTAGTTTATGGCGAAAATGTACGTTTACCGTCAGAATTTTTTGTTAGCGCTCCGGATAATAATCCGTTACAGTTAATTAAAGAGTTGCGAGAACATTTTCGCGATATAAGACCGGTAGCGGGATCGCGACACGGTAACAAAAAGATTTTTATGTTTAAAGATTTAAATACGACTTCGCACGTTTTCATTTGCACGGATTCGGTAAAAACACCATTGCAGAACCCATACGAGGGACCTTACGAAGTTATTTCACGAACCGATAAAACATTTACAGTTCGATGCAAGGGTAAAGACACGGTCGTGTCAGTGGACCGTCTTAAGCCAGCGTACATACTGAACGACGATTGCAATTTCGAAAATAACAATAGAATAACGACTCGCACCGAACCTCAACAATCGACTCCAGCAATCAT
This sequence comes from Halictus rubicundus, assembly GCF_050948215.1. NCBI lineage: Eukaryota > Metazoa > Arthropoda > Insecta > Hymenoptera > Halictidae > Halictus > Halictus rubicundus. The sequence continues at coordinate 474,779 of NW_027488682.1, read as the reverse complement.
TCCAGGAAATGCACGGACTCCGGTACGGACGCGTTCCGGTAGACGTGTAAAGTTCCCAGAACGTTTGCAAGTTGGTTGAGCCGTGTAACGATTTAGTTAAGATACATAGTTTATATTCAATCCCAGTTTTAGCATTAAGTAGTTAATAAATAGTATTAAGTTAGTATAGCGTTACACTGGTAAGGGGGTGATGTAGCGGCCAGCTGCATATAATAAAGTTGACACATGCAATGCAGATGCTGGAGAGGTTTTAGGACTCAGGCGACAATTGAAACTATTTTTGAGGAAACTGTCAGGTAGAGTCATTAAGACGCCCTCTAGGGTAGCAATTAGATTTTATTAGCGACAGCCTCAATAGCCCTCGCAAAGAGTCATAAAAAACCCCGAATTTCTAACGGCCCAAGCCAATGGTACGGGAACCCCGCGAAGACAAAGGACCCGTTACCTGCGATGCACACAGCATGTTAAGGGTGTGCGGCCGATGGAAATTCCGTTACAGTGCGATTCACCAGAGTGGGGGTGCAAAGACACCCCCACCTATCAAAGACACAACTTTGTATAAAAGAGTAGACAGACTGCAGTCGACTTCACTCTCGTCAAAACAGTCAGGCAGTAGGCCCTTAAAAATAAACAGATTGTACGTCCGTCAGGGATTCCTTTCATTACCATACCGAACACTAAACATCCTTCCTAAAGTAGTATTGGATAGAGGAGAGGATAGGATAGAGGATAGGATAGGATAGGGGATAGGATAGGATAGAGGATATGATAGGATAGAGGATAGGATAGGATAGAGGATAGGATACAGGATAGGATAGAGGATTGGATAGGATAGAGGATATTATAGGATAGAGGAGATGATATGCTAGAGGATACGATATTGTAGAGGGTAGGATAGAGGATATTATAGGAAAGAGGATATGATATGCTAGAGGATACGATATTATAGAGGATAGGATAGGGGATTGGGTAGGATAGAGGATAGGATAGGATAGAGGATAGGATAGGATTGAGGACAGGTTAGGATAGAGGATAGGATAGTATAGAGGATAGGATAGGATAGAGGATATCATAGGATAGAGGATAGGATAGGGGATAGGATAGGATAGAGAATAGGATAGCATAGAGGGTAGGATAGGGGATTGGATAGGATAGAGGATAGGAGACGATGGAGGATAGGATAGGATAGAGGAGAGGATAGGATAGAGGATAGGATAGGGGATAGGATAGGATAGAGAATAGGATAGGGTAGAGGATAGGATAGGGGATTGGATAAAGATAGAGGATAGGAGACGATGGAGGATAGGATAGGATAGAGGATATTATAGGATAGAGGATAGGATAGGATAGAGGATAGGATAGGATAGAGGATTGGATAGGATAGACGATAGGATAGGATAGAGGATAGAATAGGATAGAGGATAGGATAGAGGATAGGATAGAGGATTGGATAGGATAGAGGATATTATAGGAAAGAGGATATGATATGCTAGAGGATACGATATTATAGAGGATAGGATAGGATAGAGGATCGGATAGGATAGAGGATCGGATAGGATAGAGGATAGGATAGGATAGAGGATAGGATAGGATAGAGGATAGGATAGGATAGGGGATAGGATAGGATAGAGGATATGATAGGATAGAGGATAAGATAGGATAGAGGATAGGATACAGGATAGGATAGAGGATTGGATAAGATAGAGGATAGGATAGGGGATAGGATAGGATAGAGGATAGGATAGGATAGCGGCTAGGATAGGATAGAGGATATGATAGGATAGAGGACAGGATAGGATAGAGGATAGGATACAGGATAGGATAGAGGATTGGATAGGATAGAGGATAGGATAGGATAGAGGATAGGATAGGATAGCGGAGAGGATAGGATAGAGGATCGGATAGGATAGAGGATTGGATAGGATAGAGGATAGGATAGGATAGAGGATAGGATAGGGGATAGGAAAGGATAGAGAATAGGATAGGATAGAGGATAGGATAGGGGATAGGATAGGATAGAGGATAGGATAGGATAGCGGCTAGGATAGGATAGAGTATGGAATAGGATAGAGGATAGTATCGGATAGAGGATAGGATAGGGGATTGGATAGGATAGAAGATAGGATAGGATAGAGGATAGGATAGGATAGGACAGAGGATAGGATAGGATAGAGGATCGGATAGGATAGAGGATATAATAGGATAGAGGGTAGGATAGGATAGTGGATAGGATAGGATAGAGGATAGGATAGGATAGGATAGGGTATAGGATAGGATAGAGGATATTTAAGGAAAGAGGATATGATATGCTAGAGGATACGATATTATAGAGGATAGGATAGGATAGAGGATCGGATAGGATAGAGCATTGGATAGGGGATAGGATAGGATAGAAGATAGGATAGGATAGAGGATAGGATAGGATAGAGGGTAGGATAGGGGATTTTATAGGATAGAGGATAGGATAGGATAGAGGATAGGATAGGATTGAGGATAGGATAGGATAGAGGATAGGATGGGATAGAGGATAGGATAGGATAGAGGATAGGATAGGATAGAGGATTGGACATAGGATTGGATAGGATGGACGATAGGATAGGATAGAGGATAGAATAGGATAGAGGATAGGATAGGATAGAGGATAGGATTGGATAGACGATAGGATAGGGGATAGGATAGGATAGGATAGAGAATAGGATAGGATAGAGGATAGGATAGGGGATTGGATAGGATAGAGGATACAATCGGATGGTTGATAGGATTGGATAGAGGATAGGATAGGATAGAGGATAGGATAGGATAGATGATAGGATAGGGTAGAGGATAGGATAGGATAGAGGATAGGATAGGGTAGAGGATAGGATAGGGTAGAGGATATGATAGGATAGAGGATATGATAGGATAGAGGATAGGATAGGATAGAGGATAGGATAGGATAGAGGATACAATCGGATGGGTGATAGGATAGGACAGAGGATAGGATAGGATAGAGAATAGGATAGGATAGAGGATAGGATACGGGATTGGATAGGATAGAGGATAGGTGACGATGGAGGATAGGATAGGATAGAGGATAGGATAGGATAGAGGATATTATAGGAAAGAGGATATGATATGCTAGAGGATACGATATTATAGAGGATAGGATAGGATAGACGATCGGATAGGATAGAGGATTGCATAGGATAAGGGACAGGATAGGATAGAGGATAGGATAGGATAGAGGATAGGATAGGACATAAGATTGGATAGGATAGACGATAGGATAGGATAGAGGATAGAATAGAATAGAGGATAGGATAGAGGATAGGATAGAGGATAGGATAGAGGATTGGATAGGATAGAGGATATTATAGGAAAGAGGATATGATATGCTAGAGGATACGATATTATAGAGGATAGGATAGGATAGAGGATCGGATAGGATAGAGGATTGGATAGGATAGAGGATAGGATAGGATAGAGGATAGGATAGGATAGAGGATAGGATAGGATAGAGGATAGGATAGGATAGAGGATAGGATAGGATAGAGGATAGGATAGGATAGAGGATAGGATAGGATAGAGGATAGGATAGGGGATAGGATAGGATAGAGAATAGGATAGGCTAGAGGGTAGGATAGGGGATTGGATAGGATAGAGGATAGGAGACGATGGAGGATAGGATAGGATAGAGGAGAGGATAGGATAGAGGATAGGATAGGGTATAGGATAGGATAGAGAATAGGATAGGGTAGAGGATAGGATAGGGGATTGGATAGGATAGAGGATAGGAGACGATGGAGGATAAGATAGGATAGAGGAGAGGATAGGATAGAGGATAGGATAGGATAGAGGATAGGATAGGATAGAGGATTGGATAGGATAGACGATAGGATAGGATAGAGGATAGAATAGGATAGAGGATAGGATAGAGGATAGGATAGAGGATTGGATAGGATAGAGGATATTATAGGAAAGAGGATATGATATGCTAGAGGATACGATATTATAGAGGATAGGATAGAGGATATTATAGGAAAGAGGATATGATATGCTAGAGGATACGATATTATAGAGGATAGGATAGGGGATTGGGTAGGATAGAGGATAGGATAGGATAGAGGATAGGATAGGATTGAGGACAGGATAGGATAGAGGATAGGATAGGATAGAGGATAGGATGGAGGATAGGATAGAGGATAGGATAGAGGATAGGATACAGTATAGGATAGGATAGAGGATAGGATAGGATTGAGGATAGGATAGGATAGCGGATAGGATAGGATAGAGGATATTTAAGGAAAGAGGATATGATATGCTAGAGGATACGATATTATAGAGGATAGGATAGGATAGAGGATAGGATAGGATAGAGGGTAGGATAGGGGATTTTATAGGATAGAGGATAGGATAGGATAGAGGATAGGATAGGATTGAGGATAGGATAGGATAGAGGATAGGATGGGATAGAGGATAGGATAGGATAGAGGATAGGATAGGATCGAGGATTGGACAATGGATTGGATAGGATGGACGATAGGATAGGATAGAGGATAGAATAGGATAGAGGATAGGATAGGATAGAGGGTAGGATTGGATAGACGATAGGATAGGGGATAGGATAGGATAGGATAGAGAATAGGATAGGATAGAGGATAGGATAGGGTAGAGGATAGGATAGGATAGAGGATAGGATAGGGTAGAGGATAGGATAGGGTAGAGGATATGATAGGATAGAGGATAGGATAGGATAGAGGATAGGATAGGATAGAGGATACAATCGGATGGGTGATAGGATAGGATAGAGGATAGGATAGGATAGAGAATAGGATAGGATAGAGGATAGGATACGGGATTGGATAGGATAGAGGATAGGTGACGATGGAGGATAGGATAGGATAGAGGATAGGATAGGATAGAGGATATTATAGGAAAGAGGATATGATATGCTAGAGGATACGATATTATAGAGGATAGGATAGGATAGAGGATCGGATAGGATAGAGGATTGCATAGGATAAGGGACAGGGTAGGATAGAGGATAGGATAGGATAGAGGATAGGATAGGACATAAGATTGGATAGGATAGACGATAGGATAGGATAGAGGATAGAATAGAATAGAGGATAGGATAGAGGATTGGATAGAGGATAGGATAGAGGATTGGATAGGATAGAGGATATTATAGGAAAGAGGATATGATATGCTAGAGGATACGATATTATAGAGGATAGGATAGGATAGAGGATCGGATAGGATAGAGGATTGGACAGGATAGAGGATAGGATAGGATAGACGATAGGATAGGATAGAGGATAGAATAGGATAGAGGATAGGATAGGATAGAGGATAAGATTGGATAGAGGATAGGATAGGATAGAGGATAGGATAGGATAGAGGATAGGATAGGATAGAGGATAGGATAGGATAGAGGATAGGATAGGGGATAGGATAGGATAGAGAATAGGATAGGCTAGAGGGTAGGATAGGTGATTGGATAGGATAGAGGATAGGAGACGATGGAGGATAGGATAGGATAGAGGAGAGGATAGGATAGAGGATAGGATAGGGTATAGGATAGGATAGAGAATAGGATAGGGTAGAGGATAGGATAGGGGATTGGATAGGATAGAGGATAGGAGACGATGGAGGATAGGATAGGATAGAGGAGAGGATAGGATAGAGGATAGGATAGGATAGAGGATAGGATAGGATAGAGGATTGGATAGGATAGACGATAGGATAGGATAGAGGATAGAATAGGATAGAGGATAGGATAGAGGATAGGATAGGATAGAGGATAAGATTGGATAGAGGATAGGATAGGATAGAGTGTAGGATTGGATAGAGGAGAGGATAGGATAGAGGATAGGATAGGATAGGGGATAGGATAGGATAGAGGATATGATAGGATAGAGGATAGGATAGGATAGAGGATAGGATACAGGATAGGATAGAGGATTGGATAGGATGGAGGATAGGATAGGATAGAGGATATTATAGGAAAGAGGATATGATGTGCGAGAGGATACGATATTATAGAGGATAGGATAGGATAGAGGATCGGATAGGATAGAGGATTGGATAGGATAGAGGATAGGATAGGATAGAGGATAGGATAGGATAGAGGATAGGATAGGATAGCGGATAGGATAGAGGATAGGATAGAGGATAGGATAGAGGATTGGATAGGATAGAGTATATTATAGGAAAGAGGATTTGATATGCTAGAGGATACGATATTATAGAGGATTGGATAGGATAGAGGATCGGGTAGGATAGAGGATATTATAGGATAGAGGAGATGATATGATAGAGGATACGATATTGTAGAGGGTAGGATAGGATAGAGGATATTATAGGATAGAGGAGATGATATGATAGAGGATACGATATTGTAGAGGGTAGGATAGGATAGAGGATCGGATAGGATAGAGGATTGGATAGGATGGAGGATAGGATAGGATAGAGGATATTATAGGAAAGAGGATATGATATGCTAGAGGATACGATATTATAGAGGATTGGATAGGATAGAGGATCGAATAGGATAGAGGATAGGATAGGATAGGATAGAGTGTAGGATTGGATAGAGGAGAGGATAGGATAGAGGATAGGATAGGATAGGGGATAGGATAGGATAGAGGATATGATAGGATAGAGGATAGGATAGGGTAGAGGATAGGATACAGGATAGGATAGAGGATTGTATAGGATAGAGGATATTATAGGAAAGAGGATATGATATGCAAGAGGATACGATATTATAGAGGATAGGATAGGGGATTGGGTAGGATAGAGGATAGGATAGGATAGAGGATAGGATAGGATTGAGGACAGGATATGATAGAGGATAGGATAGTATAGAGGATAGGATAGGATAGAGGATAGGATAGGATAGATGATAGGATAGGATAGAGGATAGGATAGGATAGAGGATAAGATTGGATAGAGGATAGGATAGGGGATAGGATAGGATAGGATAGAGGATAGTATAGGATAGAGGATTGGATAGGATAGACGTTAGGATAGGATAGAGGATAGAATAGGATAGAGGACAGGATAGAGGATAGGATAGACGTTCGGATAGGATAGAGGATAGAATAGGATAGAGGATAGGATAGAGGATAGGATAGAGGATTGGATAGGATAGAGTATATTATAGGAAAGAGGATTTGATATGCTAGAGGATACGATATTATAGAGGATTGGATAGGATAGAGGATCGGATAGGATAGAGGATAGGATAGGATAGAGTGTAGGATTGGATAGAGGAGAGGATAGGATAGAGGATAGGATAGGGGATAGGATAGGATAGAGGATAGGATAGGATAGAGGATAGGATACAGGATAGGATAGAGGATTGGATAGGATGGAGGATAGGATAGGATAGAGGATATTATAGGAAAGAGGATATGATATGCAAGAGGATACGATATTATAGAGGATAGGATAGGATAGAGGATCGGATAGGATAGAGGATTGGATAGGATAGAGGATAGGATAGGATAGAGGATAGGATAGGATAGAGGATAGGATAGGATAGAGGATAGGATAGGATAGCGGATAGGATAGAGGATAGGATAGAGGATAGGATAGAGGATAGGATAGAGGATAGGATAGGATAGAGTATATTATAGGAAAGAGGATTTGATATGCTAGAGGATACGATATTATAGAGGATTGGATAGGATAGAGGATCGGATAGGATAGAGGATAGGATAGGATAGAGTGTAGGATTGGATAGAGGAGAGGATAGGATAGAGGATAGGATAGGATAGGGGATATGATAGGATAGAGGATATGATAGGATAGAGGATAGGATAGGATAGAGGATAGGATACAGGATAGGATAGAGGATTGGATAGGATAGAGGATAGGATAGGGGATAGGATAGGATAGAGGATAGGATAGGATAGCGGCTAGGATAGGATAGAGGATATGATAGGATAGAGGATAGGATAGGATAGAGGATAGGATACAGGATAGGATAGAGGATTGGATAGGATAGAGGATAGGATAGGATAGAGGATAGGATAGGATAGCGGAGAGGATAGGATAGAGGATCGGATAGGATAGAGGATTGGATAGGATAGAGGATAGGATAGGATAGAGGATAGGATAGGGGATAGGATAGGATAGAGAATAGGATAGGATAGAGGATAGGATAGGGGATAGGATAGGATAGAGGATAGGATAGGATAGCGGCTAGGATAGGATAGAGTATGGAATAGGATAGAGGATAGTATCGGATAGAGGATAGGATAGGGGATTGGATAGGATAGAAGATAGGATAGGATAGAGGATAGGATAGGATAGGACAGAGGATAGGATAGGATAGAGGATCGGATAGGATAGAGGATATAATAGGATAGAGGGTAGGATAGGATAGTGGATAGGATAGGATAGAGGATAGGATAGGATAGGATAGGGTATAGGATAGGATAGAGGATATGATAGGATAGTGGATAGGATAGAGGATTGGATAGGATAGAGGATATTTAAGGAAAGAGGATATGATATGCTAGAGGATACGATATTATAGGGGATAGGATAAGATACAGGATCGGATAGGATAGAGGATTGGATAGGATAGAGGATAGAATCGGATGGGTGATAGGATAGGATAGAGGATAGGATAGGATAGAGAATAGGATAGGATAGAAGATAGGATAGGGGATTGGATAGGATAGAGGATAGGATAGGATAGAGGATAGGATAGGGGATAGGATAGGATAGAGAATAGGATAGGATAGAGGATAGGATAGGGGATAGGATAGGATAGAGTGTAGGATAGGATAGCGGCTAGGATAGGATAGAGTATGGAATAGGATAGAGGATCGGATAGGATAGAGGATATAATAGGATAGAGGGTAGGATAGGATAGTGGATAGGATAGGATAGAGGATAGGATAGGATAGGATAGGGTATAGGATAGGATAGAGGATATGATAGGATAGTGGATAGGATAGAGGATTGGATAGGATAGAGGATATTTAAGGAAAGAGGATATGATATGCTAGAGGATACGATATTATAGAGGATAGGATAGGATAGAGGATCGGATAGGATAGAGCATTGGATAGGGGATAGGATAGGATAGAAGATAGGATAGGATAGAGGATAGGATAGGATAGAGGGTAGGATAGGATAGAGGATAGGATACAGGATAGGATAGAGGATTGGATAGGATAGAGGATATTATAGGATAGAGGAGATGATATGCTAGAGGATACGATATTGTAGAGGGTAGGATAGGATAGAGGATCGGTTAGGATGGAGGATAGGATAGGATAGAGGATATTATAGGAAAGAGGATATGATATGCTAGAGGATACGATATTATAGAGGATAGGATAGGATAGAGGATCGGATAGGATAGAGGATTGGATAGGATAGCGGATAGGATAGGATAGAGGATAGGATAGGATAGAGGATAGGATAGGATAGAGGATAGGATAGGATATCGGATAGGATAGAGGATAGGATAGAGGATAGGATAGAAGATTGGATAGAATAGAGTATATTATAGGAAAGAGGATTTGATATGCTAGAGGATACGATATTATAGAGGATTGGATAGGATAGAGGATAGGATAGGATAGGGGATAGGATAGGATAGAGGATATGATAGGATAGAGGATAGGATAGGATAGAGGATAGGATACAGGATAGGATAGAGAATTGAATAGGATTGAGGATATTATGGGATACAGGATAGGATAGGATAGGATAGGATAGAGGATAGGATAGGATAGAGGATAGGATAGGATATGTGATATTATAGGATGGAGGATACGATATTATAGAGGATAGGATAGGGTAGAGGATAGGATAAGATAGAGGATAGGATAGAATAGAGTACAGGATAGTATAGAGTATAAGATAATATAGAGAATAGGATAGGATAGAGGATAGGACAGGCTAGGATAGAGGATAGGATAGGATTGAGGATAGCATAGGATTGAGGATAGGATAGAGGATTGGATAGGATAGAGGATACGATACGATAGAGGATAGGATAGGATAGTGGGTAGGAAAGAGAATTGGATGGGATAGAGGATACGATACGATAGAGGATAGGATAGGATAGAGGATGGAATAGGACAGAGGATAGGATAGGATAGAGGATAGAATAGGATAGAGGATAGAATAGGATTGAGGATAGGATAGGATAGAGGATAGGATAGGATTGAGGATAGGATAGGATTGAGGATAGGATAGGATAGAGGACAGGATAGGATAGGGGATAGGATAGGATAGAGGATAGGATAGAATAGAGAATAGAATAGGATAGAGGATAGGATAGGATTGAGGATAGGATAGGATAGATGATAGGATAGAGGATTGGATAGGATAGAGGATACGATACGATAGAGGATAGGATAGGATAGAGGGTAGGATAGAGAATTGGATGGGATAGGATAGAGGGGAGGATAGAGAATTGGATGGGATAGAGGAGACGATACGATAGAGGATAGGATAGGGTAGAGGATAGGATAAGATAGAGGATAGGATAGAATAGAGTACAGGATAGTATAGAGTATAAGATAATATAGAGAATAGGGTAGGATAGAGGATAGGACAGGCTAGGATAGAGGATAGGATAGGATTGAGGATAGCATAGGATTGAGGATAGGATAGAGGATTGGATAGGATAGAGGATAGGATAGATAGAGGATAGGATAGGATAGAGGATATGATAGGATAGAGGATAGGATAGGATAGTGGATAGGATAGGATAGAGGATAGGATAGGGTAGAGGATAGGATAGGATAGATGATAGGATAGGATAGTGGATAGGACAGGATAGAGCAGACGATAGAGCATAGGATAGAATAGAGGATAGGATACATAATAGGATAGAGGATGGGATAGGATAGAGGATATTATAGGATAGAGGAGATGATATGCTAGGGGATACGATATTGTAGATGGTAGGATAGGATAGAGGATCGGATAGGATAGAGGATGGAATAGGACAGAGGATAGGATAGGATAGAGGATAGAATAGGATAGAGGATAGAATAGGATTGAGGATAGGATAGGATAGAGGATAGGATAGGATTGAGGATAGGATAGGATTGAGGATAGGATAGGATAGAGGACAGGATAGGATAGGGGATAGGATAGGATAGAGGATAGGATAGAATAGAGAATAGAATAGGATAGAGGATAGGATAGGATTGAGGATAGGATAGGATAGATGATAGGATAGAGGATTGGATAGGATAGAGGATACGATACGATAGAGGATAGGATAGGATAGAGGGTAGGATAGAGAATTGGATGGGATAGAGGAGACGATACGATAGAGGATAGGATAGGGTAGAGGATAGGATAAGATAGAGGATAGGATAGAATAGAGTACAGGATAGTATAGAGTATAAGATAATATAGAGAATAGGGTAGGATAGAGGATAGGACAGGCTAGGATAGAGGATAGGATAGGATTGAGGATAGCATAGGATTGAGGATAGGATAGAGGATTGGATAGGATAGAGGATAGGATAGATAGAGGATAGGATAGGATAGAGGATATGATAGGATAGAGGATAGGATAGGATAGTGGATAGGATAGGATAGAGGATAGGATAGGGTAGAGGATAGGATAGGATAGATGATAGGATAGGATAGTGGATAGGACAGGATAGAGCAGACGATAGAGCATAGGATAGAATAGAGGATAGGATACATAATAGGATAGAGGATGGGATAGGATAGAGGATATTATAGGATAGAGGAGATGATATGCTAGGGGATACGATATTGTAGATGGTAGGATAGGATAGAGGATCGGATAGGATAGAGGATTGGATAGGATGGAGGATAGGATAGGATAGAGGATATTATAGGAAAGAGGATTTGATATGCTAGAGGATACGATATTATAGAGGATAGGATAGGATAGAGGATCGGATAGGATAGAGGATTGGATAGGATAGAGGATAGGATAGGATAGAGGATAGGATAGGATAGAGGATAGGATAGGATAGCGGATATGATAGAGGATATGATAGAGGATATTATAGGAAATAGGATATGATATGCTAGAGGATACGATATTATAGAGGATAGGATAAGATACAGGATCGGATAGGATAGAGGATTGGATAGGATAGAGGATAGAATCGGATGGGTGATAGGATAGGATAGAGGATAGGATAGGATAGAGAATAGGATAGGATAGAAGATAGGATAGGGGATTGGATAGGATAGAGGATAGGATAGGATAGAGGATAGGATAGGGGATAGGATAGGATAGAGAATAGGATAGGATAGAGGATAGGATAGGGGATAGGATAGGATAGAGTGTAGGATAGGATAGCGGCTAGGATAGGATAGAGTATGGAATAGGATAGAGGATCGGATAGGATAGAGGATATAATAGGATAGAGGGTAGGAGAGGATAGTGGATAGGATAGGATAGAGGATAGGATAGGATAGGATAGGGTATAGGATAGGATAGAGGATATGATAGGATAGTGGATAGGATAGAGGATTGGATAGGATAGAGGATATTTAAGGAAAGAGGATATGATATGCTAGAGGATACGATATTATAGAGGATAGGATAGGATAGAGGATCGGATAGGATAGAGGATTGGATAGGATAGCGGATAGGATAGGATAGAGGATAGGATAGGATAGAGGATAGGATAGGATATCGGATAGGATAGAGGATAGGATAGAGGATAGGATAGAAGATTGGATAGAATAGAGTATATTATAGGAAAGAGGATTTGATATGCTAGAGGATACGATATTATAGAGGATTGGATAGGATAGAGGATAGGATAGGATAGGCGATAGGATAGGATAGAGGATATGATAGGATAGAGGATAGGATAGGATAGAGGATAGGATACAGGATAGGATAGAGAATTGAATAGGATTGAGGATATTATGGGATACAGGATAGGATAGGATAGGATAGGATAGAGGATAGGATAGGATAGAGGATAGGATAGGATATGTGATATTATAGGATGGAGGATACGATATTATAGAGGATAGGATAGGGTAGAGGATAGGATAAGATAGAGGATAGGATAGAATAGAGTACAGGATAGTATAGAGTATAAGATAATATAGAGAATAGGATAGGATAGAGGATAGGACAGGCTAGGATAGAGGATAGGATAGGATTGAGGATAGCATAGGATTGAGGATAGGATAGAGGATTGGATAGGATAGAGGATACGATACGATAGAGGATAGGATAGGATAGTGGGTAGGAAAGAGAATTGGATGGGATAGAGGATACGATACGATAGAGGATAGGATAGGATAGAGGATGGGATAGGACAGAGGATAGGATAGGATAGAGGATAGAATAGGATAGAGGATAGAATAGGATTGAGGATAGGATAGGATAGAGGATAGGATAGGATTGAGGATAGGATAGGATTGAGGATAGGATAGGATAGAGGACAGGATAGGATAGGGGATTCGATAGGATAGAGGATAGGATAGAATAGAGAATAGAATAGGATAGAGGATAGGATAGGATTGAGGATAGGATAGGATAGATGATAGGATAGAGGATTGGATAGGATAGAGGATACGATACGATAGAGGATAGGATAGGATAGAGGGTAGGATAGAGAATTGGATGGGATAGAGGAGACGATACGATAGAGGATAGGATAGGGTAGAGGATAGGATAAGATAGAGGATAGGATAGAATAGAGTACAGGATAGTATAGAGTATAAGATAATATAGAGAATAGGATAGGATAGAGGATAGGACAGGCTAGGATAGAGGATAGGATAGGATTGAGGATAGCATAGGATTGAGGATAGGATAGAGGATTGGATAGGATAGAGGATACGATACGATAGAGGATAGGATAGGATAGTGGGTAGGAAAGAGAATTGGATGGGATAGAGGATACGATACGATAGAGGATAGGATAGGATAGAGGATGGGATAGGACAGAGGATAGGATAGGATAGAGGATAGAATAGGATAGAGGATATAATAGGATTGAGGATAGGATAGGATAGAGGATAGGATAGGATTGAGGATAGGATAGGATAGAGGATAGGATAGGATAGATGAAAGGATAGAGGATTGGATAGGATAGAGGATACGATACGATAGAGGATAGGATAAGATAGAGGGTAGGATAGAGAATTGAATAGGATTGAGGATATTATGGGATACAGGATAGGATAGGATAGGATAGAGGATAGGATAGGATAGGGGATACGATACGATAGAGGAGGGGATAGGATAGAGGATGGGATAGGACAGAGGATAGGATAGAATAGAGTATAGGATAGGATAGAGGATAGGATAGGATTGAGGATAGGATAGGATAGATGATAGGATAGAGGATTGGATGGGATAGAGGATACGATACGATAGAGGATAGGATAGGATAGAGGATGGGATAGGACAGAGGATAGGATAGGATAGAGGACAGGATAGGATAGAGGATAGGATAGGATAGAGGATATGATAGGCTAGGATAGAGGATAGGATAGGACAGAGGATAGGATAGGATAGAGGATATGATAGGCTAGGATAGAGGATAGGATAGGATTGAGGATAGGATACGATAGAGGATAGGATAGGATTGAGGATAGCATAGGATTGGGGATAGGATAGGATAGAGAATAGGATAGGATAGAGGATAGGATAGGATAGAGGATAGGATAGAGGATAGGATAGAGGATTGGATAGGATTGAGGATATTATGGGATAGAGGATAGGATAGGATAGGATAGGATAGAGGATAGGATAGGATAGAGGATAGGATAGGATAGAGGATAGGATAGGATATATGATACTATAGGATGGAGGATACGATATTATAGAGGATAGTATAGGATAGAGGGTAGGATAGGGTAGAGGATAAGATAGGATAGAGGATACGATTGGATAGAGGATAGGATAGAGGATAGGATAGAGGATTGGATAGAATTGAGGATATTATGGGATAGAGGATAGGATATGATAGGCTAGATAGAGGATAGGATAGGATTGAGGATAGGATAGGATAGAGGATAGGATAGGATTGAGGATAGCATAGGATTGAGGATAGGATAGGATAGAGAATAGGATAGGATAGAGGATAGGATAGGATAGGGGATAGGATAGGATAGAGGATAGGATAGGATAGAAGATAGGATAGGATAGAGGATAGGATAGGATAAAGGATAGAATAGGATAGAGGATAGGATAGGATAGAGGATAGGATAGGATATATGATACTATAGGATGGAGGATACGATATTATAGAGGATAGTATAGGATAGAGGATAGGATAGGGTAGAGGATAGGGTAAGATAGAGGATAGGATAGGGTAGAGGATCGGATAAGATAGAGGATAGGACAAAATAGAGTACAGGATAGTATAGAGGATAAGATAATATAGAGAAAAGGATAGGATAGAGGATAGGACAGGATAGAGGATAGGATAGGATAGAGGATAGGACAGGATAGAGGATAGGATAGGATAGAGGATAGGATAGGATAGAGGATAGGATAGGGTAGGATAGGATAGAGGATAGGATAGGATATATGATATTATAGGATGGAGGATACGATATTATAGAGGATAGGATAGGGTAGAGGATAGGATAAGATAGAGGATAGGATAGGTTAGAGGATAGGATAAGATAGAGGATAGGATAGAATGGAGTACAGGATAGTATAGAGGATAAGATAATATAGAGAATAGGATAGGATAGAGGATAGGACAGGATAGAGGATAGGATAGGATAGAGAATAGGATAGGATAGAGGATAGGATAGGATAGAGGATAGGATAGAGGATAGGATAGAGGATTGGATAGGATTGAGGATATTATGGGATAGAGGATAGGATAGGATAGAGGGTAGGAAAGAGAATTGGATGGGATAGAGGATACGATACGATAGAGGAGGGGATAGGATAGAGGATGGAATAGGATAGAGGATAGGATAGGATAGGATAGGGATAGAGGATCGGATAGGATAGAGGATAGGATAGGATAGGGGATAGGATAGGATAGAGGATAGGATAGGATAGAGGATAGAATAGGATAGAGGGTAGGATAGGATATAGGGTAGGATTGTGAATTGGATAGGATAGAGGGTAAGATAGGATATAGGGTAGGATAGAGGATAGGATAGGAAAGAGGATAGGATAGGATAGAGGATAGTATTGGATAGAGGATATGATAGGATAGAGGATAGGATAGGATTGAGGATAGGGTAGGATAGAGAATAGGATAGGATAGAGGATAGGATAGGATAGAGGATAGCATAGAGGATTGGATAGGATAGAGGATAGGATAGAGGATTGGATAGGATTGAGGATATTATGGGATAGAGGATAGGATAGGATAGGATAGGATAGAGGATAGGATAGGATAGAGGATAGGATAGGATAGAGGATAGGATAGGATAGAGGATAGGATAGAGGATAGGATAGGATAGAGGATAGGATAGGATAGAGCATAGGATAGGATTGAGGATAGGATAGGATAGAGGATAGGGTAGTATAGAGAATAGAATAGGATAGAGGATAGGATAGGATTGAGGATAGGATAGGATAGATGATAGGATAGAGGATTGGATAGGACAGAGGATACCATAAGATAGAGGATAGCCTAGGATAGGGGGTAGGATAGAGAATTGGATAGGATAGAGGATACGATACGATAGAGGATACGATAGGATATATGATATTATAGGATGGAGGATACGATATTATATAGGATAGGATAGGATAGACGATAGGATAGGGGATTGGATAGGATAGAGGATATGATAGGATAGAGGATAGGATAGGATAGAGGATAGCATAGGATTGAGGATAGGATAGGATTGAGGATAGGATAGGACAGAGGATAGGATAGGATAGAGGATAGGATAGAATAGAGTACAGGATAGGATAGAGGATAGGACAGGATAGAGGATAGGATAGGATAGAGGATAGGATAGGATAGAGGATACGATACGATAGAGGATAGGATAGGATAGTGGGTAGGAAAGAGAATTGGATGGGATAGAGGATACGATACGATAGAGGATAGGATAGGATAGAGGATGGGATAGGACAGAGGATAGGATAGGATAGAGGATAGAATAGGATAGAGGATAGAATAGGATTGAGGATAGGATAGGATAGAGGATAGGATAGGATTGAGGATAGGTTAGGATTGAGGATAGGATAGGATAGAGGATAGGATAGGATAGATGAAAGGATAGAGGATTGGATAGGATAGAGGATACGATACGATAGAGGATAGGATAAGATAGAGGGTAGGATAGAGAATTGAATAGGATTGAGGATATTATGGGATAGAGGATAGGATAGGATAGGATAGGATAGAGGATAGGATAGGATAGGGGATAGGATAGGATAGAGGATAGGATAGGATAGAGGATAGGATAGAATAGAGTACAGGATAGGATAGAGGATAGGACAGGATAGAGGATAGGATAGGATAGAGGATAGGATAGGATAGAAGATAGGATAGTATAGAGAATAGAATAGGATAGAGGATAGGATAGGATAGATGATAGGATAGAGGATTGGATAGGATAGAGGATACGATACGATAGAGGATAGGATAGGATAGTGGGTAGGAAAGAGAATTGGATGGGATAGAGAATACGATACGATAGAGGATGGGATAGGACAGAGGATAGGATAGGATAGAGGATAGAATAGGATAGAGGATAGGATAGGATAGAGGATAGGATAGAGGATAGGTTAGGATAGAGGATAGGATAGGATCGAGGATAGGATAGGATAGATGATAGGATAGAGGATTGGATAGGATAGAGGATACGATACGATAGAGGATAGGATAGGATAGAGGGTAGGATAGAGAATTGGATGGGATAGAGGAGACGATACGATAGAGGATAGGATAGGATAGAGGATGGGATAGGACAGAGGATAGGATAGGATAGAGGATAGAATAGGATAGAGGATAGGATAGGATTGAGGATAGGATATGATAGAGGATAGGATAGGATTGAGGATAGGATAGGATTGAGGATAGGATAGGATAGAGGATAGGATAGGATTGAGGATAGGATAGGATAGAGGATAGGATAGGATTGAGGATAGGATAGGATTGAGGATAGGATAGGATAGAGGATAGGATAGGATTGAGGATAGGATAGGATAGATGAAAGGATAGAGGATTGGATAGGATAGAGGATACGATACGATAGAGGATAGGATAAGATATAGGGTACGCTAGAGAATTGAATAGGATTGAGGATATTATGGGATAGAGGATAGGATGGGATAGGATAGAGGATAGGATAGGATAGGGGATAGGATAGGATAGAGGATAGGATAGGATAGAGGATAGGATAGAATAGAGTACAGGATAGGATAGAGGATAGGACAGGATAGAGGATAGGATAGGATAGAAGATAGGATAGTATAGAGAATAGAATAGGATAGAGGATAGGATAGGATTGAGGATAGGATAGGATAGATGATAGGATAGAGGATTGGATAGGATAGAGGATACGATACGATAGAGGATAGGATAGGATAGAGGGTAGGAAAGAGAATTGGATGGGATAGAGGATACGATACGATAGAGGAGGGGATAGGATAGAGGATGGGATAGGACAGAGGATAGAATAGGATTGAGGATAGGATAGGATTGAGGATAGGATAGGATAGCGGGTAGGATAGAGAATTGAATAGGATTGAGGATATTATGGGATACAGGATAGGATAGGATAGGATAGGATAGGATAGAGGATAGGATAGGATAGAGGATAGGATAGGATAGAGGATAGGATAGGATATGTGATATTATAGGATGGAGGATACGATATTATAGAGGATAGGATAGGGTAGAGGATAGGATAAGATAGAGGATAGGATAGAATAGAGTACAGGATAGTATAGAGTATAAGATAATATAGAGAATAGGATAGGATAGAGGATAGGACAGGCTAGGATAGAGGATAGGATAGGATTGAGGATAGCATAGGATTGAGGATAGGATAGAGGATTGGATAGGATAGAGGATACGATACGATAGAGGATAGGATAGGATAGTGGGTAGGAAAGAGAATTGGATGGGATAGAGGATACGATACGATAGAGGATAGGATAGGATAGAGGATGGGATAGGACAGAGGATAGGATAGGATAGAGGATAGAATAGGATAGAGGATAGAATAGGATTGAGGATAGGATAGGATAGAGGATAGGATAGGATTGAGGATAGGATAGGATTGAGGATAGGATAGGATAGAGGATAGGATAGGATAGATGAAAGGATAGAGGATTGGATAGGATAGAGGATACGATACGATAGAGGATAGGATAAGATAGAGGGTAGGATAGAGAATTGAATAGGATTGAGGATATTATGGGATAGAGGATAGGATAGGATAGGATAGAGGATAGGATAGGATAGGGGATAGGATAGGATAGAGGATAGGATAGGATAGAGGATAGGATAGAATAGAGTACAGGATAGGATAGAGGATAGGACAGGATAGAGGATAGGATAGGATAGAGGATAGGATAGGATAGAAGATAGGATAGTATAGAGAATAGAATAGGATAGAGGATAGGATAGGATTGAGGATAGGATAGGATAGATGATAGGATAGAGGATTGGATAGGATAGAGGATACGATACGATAGAGGATAGGATAGGATAGTGGGTAGGAAAGAGAATTGGATGGGATAGAGGATACGATACGATAGAGGAGGGGATAGGATAGAGGATGGGATAGGTCAGAGGATAGGATAGGATAGAGGATAGAATAGGATAGAGGATAGGATAGGATTGAGGATAGGATAGGATAGATGATAGGATAGGGTAGAGGATAGGATAAGATAGAGGATAGGATAGAATAGAGTACAGGATAGTATAGAGGATATGATAATATAGAGAATAGGACAGGATAGGGGATAGGATAGGATTGAGGATACGATACGATGGAGGATAGGATAGGATAGAGGGTAGGAAAGAGAATTGGATGGGATAGAGGATACGATACGATAGAGGAGGGGATAGGATAGAGGATGGGATAGGTCAGAGGATAGGATAGGATAGAGGATAGAATAGGATAGAGGATAGGATAGGATAGAGGATAGGATAGGATAGAGGATAGGATAGGATAGAGGATAGGATAGGCTAGGATAGAGGATAGGATAGGATTGAGGATAGGATAGGATAGAGGATAGGATAGGATTGAGGATAGCATAGGATTGAGGATAGGATAGGATAGAGAATAGGATAGGATAGAGGATAGGATAGGATAGAGGATAGGATAGAGGATTGGATAGGATTGAGGATATCAAGGGATAGGGGCTAGGATAGGATAGGATAGGATAGGATATAATAGAGGATTGGATAGGATTGAGGATATTAAGGGATAGAGGATAGGATAGGATAGGATAGGATAGGATAGGATATAATAGAGGATTGGATAGGATTGAGGATATAAAGGGATAGAGGATAGGATAGGATAGGATAGGATAGGATATAATAGAGGATAGGATAGGATAAAGGATATGATAGGATAGAGGATAGGATAGAATAGAGTATAGGATAGGATAGAGGATAGGATAGGATTGAGGATAGGATAGGATATATGATAGGATAGAGGATTGGATGGGATAGAGGATACGATACGATAGAGGATAGGATAGGATAGAGGATGGGATAGGACAGAGGATAGGATAGGATAGAGGACAGGATAGGATAGAGGATAGGATAGGATAGAGGATATGATAGGCTAGGATAGAGGATAGGATAGGACAGAGGATAGGATAGGATAGAGGATATGATAGGCTAGGATAGAGGATAGGATAGGATTGAGGATAGGATAGGATAGAGGATAGGATAGGATTGAGGATAGCATAGGATTGAGGATAGGATAGGATAGAGAATAGGATAGGATAGAGGATAGGATAGGATAGAGGATAGGATAGAGGATAGGATAGAGGATTGGATAGGATTGAGGATATTATGGGATAGAGGATAGGATAGGATAGGATAGGATAGGATAGAGGATAGGATAGGATAGAGGATAGGATAGGATAGAGGATAGGATAGGA
This sequence comes from Halictus rubicundus, assembly GCF_050948215.1. Classification (NCBI taxonomy): domain Eukaryota; kingdom Metazoa; phylum Arthropoda; class Insecta; order Hymenoptera; family Halictidae; genus Halictus; species Halictus rubicundus. The sequence continues at coordinate 453,745 of NW_027488682.1, read as the reverse complement.
TATATGATACTATAGGATGGAGGATACGATATTATAGAGGATAGTATAGGATAGAGGGTAGGATAGGGTAGAGGATAAGATAGGATAGAGGATAGGATAGGATAGAGGATAGGATAGAGGATAGGATAGAGGATTGGATAGAATTGAGGATATTATGGGATAGAGGATAGGATATGATGGGCTAGGATAGAGGATAGGATAGGATTGAGGATAGGATAGGATAGAGGATAGGATAGGATTGAGGATAGCATAGAATTGAGGATAGGATAAGATAGAGAATAGGATAGGATAGAGGATAGGATAGGATAGAGGATAGGATAGAGGATTGGATAGAATTGAGGATATTATGGGATAGAGGATAGGATAGGATAGGATAGGATAGAGGATAGGTTAGGATAGAGGATAGGATAGGATAGAGGATAGGATAGGATAGAGGATAGGATAGGACATATGATACTATAGGATGGAGGATACGATATTATAGAGGTTAGTATAGGATAGAGGATAGGATAGGGTAGAGGATAGGATAAGATAGAGGATAGGATAGGGTAGAGGATAGGATAAGATAGAGGATAGGATAGAATAGAGTACAGGATAGTATAGAGGATAAGATAATATAGAGAATAGGACAGGATAGAGGATAGGATAGGATTGAGGATACGATACGATGGAGGATAGGATAGGATAGAGTGTAGGAAAGAGAATTGGATGGGATAGAGGATACGATACGATAGAGGAGGGGATAGGATAGAGGATAAGATAATATAGAGAATAGGATAGGATAGAGGATAGGACAGGATAGAGGATAGGATAGGATAGAGGATAGGATAGGATAGTGGATAGGATAGGATAGAGGATAGGATAGGATAGAGGATAGCATAGGATTGAGGATAGGATAGGATAGCATAGGATTGAGGATAGGATAGGATAGAGAATAGGATAGGATAGAGGATAGGATAGGATAGAGGATAGGATAGAGGATTGGATAGGATTGAGGATATTATGGGATAGAGGATAGGATAGGATAGGATAGGATAGGATATAATAGAGGATAGGATAGGATAAAGGATATGATAGGATAGAGGATAGGATAGAATAGAGTATAGGTTAGGATAGAGGATAGGATAGGATATATGATACTATAGGATGGAGGATACGATATTATAGAGGACAGGATAGGATATATGATATTATAGGATGGAGGATACGATATTATAGAGGATAGGATAGGATAGACGATAGGATAGGGGATTGCATAGGATAGAGGATATGATAGGATAGAGGATAGGATAGGATAGAGGATAGGATAGGACAGAGGATAGGATAGGATAGAGGATAGGATTGGATAGAGGATAGGATAGGATAGAGTACAGGATAGTATGGAGGATAAGATAATATAGAGAATAGGATAGGATAGAGGATAGGACAGGATAGAGGATAGGATAGGATAGAGGATAGGATAGGATTGAGGATAGCATAGGATTGAGGATAGGATAGGATAGAGAATAGGATAGGATATAGGGTAGGATAGGATAGAGGATAGAAAAGAGGATAGAATAGAGGATTGGATAGGATTGAGGATATTATGGGATAGAGGATAGGATAGGATAGGATAGAGGATAGGATAGGATAGAGGATAAGATAATATAGAGAATAGGATAGGATAGAGGATAGGACAGTATAGAGGATAGGATAGGATAGAGGATAGGCTAGGATAGAGGATAGGATAGGATTGAGGATAGGATAGGATAGAGAGTAGGATAGGATAGAGGATAGGATAGGATAGAGGATAGGATAGAGGATTGGATAGGATTGAGGATATTATGGGATAGAGGATAGGATAGGATAGGATAGGATAGAGGATAGGATAGGATAGAGGATAGGATAGGATATATGATACTATAGGATGGAGGATACGATATTATAGAGGATAGTACAGGATTGAGGATAGAATAGGGTAGAGGATAGGATAAGATAGAGGATAGGATAGGATAGAGGATAGGACAGGATAGAGGATAGGATAGGATAGAGGATAGGATAGGATAGAGGATAGGATAGGATATAGGATATGATAGGCTAGGATAGAGGATAGGATAGGATTGAGGATAGGATAGGATAGAGGATAGGATAGGATTGAGGATAGCATAGGATTGAGGATAGGATAGGATAGAGAATAGGATAGGATAGAGGATAGGATAGGATAGAGGATAGGATAGAGGATAGGATAGAGGATTGGATAGGATTGAGGATATTATGGGATAGAGGATAGGATAGGATAGGATAGGATAGAGGATAGGATAGGATAGAGGATGGGATAGGATAGAGGATAGGATAGGATAGAGGATAGGATAGGATAGAGGATAGGATAGGATAGAGGATAGAAGAGGATAGAGGATAGGATAGGATAGAGGATAGGATAGGATATATGATACTATAGGATGGAGGATACGATATTATAGAGGATAGTATAGGATAGAGGGTAGGATAGAGAATTGGATAAGGATAGAGAATACGATACGATAGAGGATAGGATAGGATAGAGGATGGGATAGGACAGAGGATAGGATAGGATAGAGGATAGAATAGGGTAGAGGATAGGATAGGATTGAGGATAGGATAGGATAGATGATAGGATAGAGGATTGGATAGGATAGAGGATACGATACGATAGAGGATAGGATAGGATAGAGGGTAGGATAGAAAGTTGAATAGGATTGAGGATATTATGGGATAGAGGATAGGATAGGATAGGATAGGATAGGATATATGATATTATAGGATGAAGGATACGATATTATAGAGGATAGGATAGGGTAGAGGATAGGATGAGATAGAGCATAGGATAGGGTAGAGGATAGGATAAGATAGAGGATAGGATAGAATAGAGTACAGGATAGTATAGAGGATAAGATAATATAGAGAATAGGATAGGATAGAGGATAGCACAGGATAGAGGATAGGATAGGATAGAGGATAGGATAGGATAGAGGATAAGATAATATAGAGAATAGGATAGGATAGAGGATAGGACAGGATAGAGGATAGGATAGGATAGAGGATAGGATAGGATAGAGGATAGGATAGTATAGAGAATAGAATGGGATAGAGGATAGGATAGGATTGAGGATAGGATAGGATAGATGATAGGATAGGGTAGAGGATAGGATAAGATAGAGGATAGGATAGAATAGAGTACAGGATAGTATAGAGGATAAGATAATATAGAGAATAGGACAGGATAGAGGATAGGATAGGATTGAGGATACGATACGATGGAGGATAGGATAGGATAGAGGGTAGGAAAGAGAATTGGATGGGATAGAGGATACGATACGTTACAGGAGGGGATAGGATAGAGGATAAGATAATATAGAGAATAGGATAGGATAGAGGATAGGACAGTATAGAGGATAGGATAGGATAGAGGATAGAATAGGATAGAGGATAGGATAGGATTGAGGATAGGATAGGATAGAGAGTAGGATAGGATAGAGGATAGGATAGGATAGAGGATAGGATAGAGGATTGGATAGGATTGAGGATATTATGGGATAGAGGATAGGATAGGATAGGATAGGATAGAGGATAGGATAGGATAGAGGATAGGATAGGATATATGATACTATAGGATGGAGGATACGATATTATAGAGGATAGTACAGGATAGAGGATAGAATAGGGTAGAGGATATGATAAGATAGAGGATAGGATAGGATAGAGGATAGGACAGGATAGACGATAGGATAGGATAGAGGATAGGATAGGATAGAGGATAGGATAGGATATAGGATATGATAGGCTAGGATAGAGGATAGGATAGGATTGAGGATAGGATAGGATAGAGGATAGGATAGGATAGATGAAAGGATAGAGGATTGGATAGGATAGAGGATACGATACGATAGAGGATAGGATAAGATAGAGGGTAGGATAGAGAATTGAATAGGATTGAGGATATTATGGGATAGAGGATAGGATAGGATAGGATAGAGGATAGGATAGGATAGGGGATAGGATAGGATAGAGGATAGGATAGGATAGAGGATAGGATAGAATAGAGTACAGGATAGGATAGAGGATAGGACAGGATAGAGGATAGGATAGGATAGAGGATAGGATAGGATAGAAGATAGGATAGTATAGAGAATAGAATAGGATAGAGGATAGGATAGGATTGAGGATAGGATAGGATAGATGATAGGATAGAGGATTGGATAGGATAGAGGATACGATACGATAGAGGATAGGATAGGATAGTGGGTAGGAAAGAGAATTGGATGGGATAGAGGATACGATACGATAGAGGAGGGGATAGGATAGAGGATGGGATAGGTCAGAGGATATGATAGGATAGAGGATAGAATAGGATAGAGGATAGGATAGGATTGAGGATAGGATAGGATAGATGATAGGATAGGGTAGAGGATAGGATAAGATAGAGGATAGGATAGAATAGAGTACAGGATAGTATAGAGGATAAGATAATATAGAGAATAGGACAGGATAGGGGATAGGATAGGATTGAGGATACGATACGATGGAGGATAGGATAGGATAGAGGGTAGGAAAGAGAATTGGATGGGATAGAGGATACGATACGATAGAGGAGGGGATAGGATAGAGGATAAGATAATATAGAGAATAGGATAGGATAGAGGATAGGACAGGATAGAGGATAGGATAGGATAGAGGATAGGATAGGATAGAGGATAGGATAGGATAGAGGATAGGATAGGCTAGGATAGAGGATAGGATAGGATTGAGGATAGGATAGGATAGAGGATAGGATAGGATTGAGGATAGCATAGGATTGAGGATAGGATAGGATAGAGAATAGGATAGGATAGAGGATAGGATAGGATAGAGGATAGGATAGAGGATTGGATAGGATTGAGGATATCAAGGGATAGGGGCTAGGATAGGATAGGATAGGATAGGATATAATAGAGGATTGGATAGGATTGAGGATATTAAGGGATAGAGGATAGGATAGGATAGGATAGGATAGGATAGGATATAATAGAGGATTGGATAGGATTGAGGATATAAAGGGATAGAGGATAGGATAGGATAGGATAGGATAGGATATAATAGAGGATAGGATAGGATAAAGGATATGATAGGATAGAGGATAGGATAGAATAGAGTATAGGATAGGATAGAGGATAGGATAGGATTGAGGATAGGATAGGATATATGATAGGATAGAGGATTGGATGGGATAGAGGATACGATACGATAGAGGATAGGATAGGATAGAGGATGGGATAGGACAGAGGATAGGATAGGATAGAGGACAGGATAGGATAGAGGATAGGATAGGATAGAGGATATGATAGGCTAGGATAGAGGATAGGATAGGACAGAGGATAGGATAGGATAGAGGATATGATAGGCTAGGATAGAGGATAGGATAGGATTGAGGATAGGATAGGATAGAGGATAGGATAGGATTGAGGATAGCATAGGATTGAGGATAGGATAGGATAGAGAATAGGATAGGATAGAGGATAGGATAGGATAGAGGATAGGATAGAGGATAGGATAGAGGATTGGATAGGATTGAGGATATTATGGGATAGAGGATAGGATAGGATAGGATAGGATAGGATAGAGGATAGGATAGGGTAGAGGATAGGATAAGATAGAGGATAGGATAGAATAGAGTACAGGATAGTATAGAGGATAAGATAATATAGAGAATAGGACAGGATAGAGGATAGGATAGGATTGAGGATACGATACGATGGAGGATAGGATAGGATAGAGTGTAGGAAAGAGAATTGGATGGGATAGAGGATACGATACGATAGAGGAGGGGATAGGATAGAGGATAAGATAATATAGAGAATAGGATAGGATAGAGGATAGGACAGGATAGAGGATAGGATAGGATAGAGGATAGGATAGGATAGTGGATAGGATAGGATAGAGGATAGGATAGGATAGAGGATAGCATAGGATTGAGGATAGGATAGGATAGCATAGGATTGAGGATAGGATAGGATAGAGAATAGGATAGGATAGAGGATAGGATAGGATAGAGGATAGGATAGAGGATTGGATAGGATTGAGGATATTATGGGATAGAGGATAGGATAGGATAGGATAGGATAGGATATAATAGAGGATAGGATAGGATAAAGGATATGATAGGATAGAGGATAGGATAGAATAGAGTATAGGATAGGATAGAGGATAGGATAGGATATATGATACTATAGGATGGAGGATACGATATTATAGAGGACAGGATAGGATATATGATATTATAGGATGGAGGATACGATATTATAGAGGATAGGATAGGATAGACGATAGGATAGGGGATTGCATAGGATAGAGGATATGATAGGATAGAGGATAGGATAGGATAGAGGATAGGATAGGACAGAGGATAGGATAGGATAGAGGATAGGATTGGATAGAGGATAGGATAGGATAGAGTACAGGATAGTATGGAGGATAAGATAATATAGAGAATAGGATAGGATAGAGGATAGGACAGGATAGAGGATAGGATAGGATAGAGGATAGGATAGGATTGAGGATAGCATAGGATTGAGGATAGGATAGGATAGAGAATAGGATAGGATATAGGGTAGGATAGGATAGAGGATAGAATAGAGGATAGAATAGAGGATTGGATAGGATTGAGGATATTATGGGATAGAGGATAGGATAGGATAGGATAGAGGATAGGATAGGATAGAGGATAAGATAATATAGAGAATAGGATAGGATAGAGGATAGGACAGGATAGAGGATAGGATAGGATAGACGATAGGATAGGATAGAGGATAGGATAGTATAGAGAATAGAATGGGATAGAGGATAGGATAGGATTGAGGATAGGATAGGATAGATGATAGGATAGGGTAGAGGATAGGATAAGATAGAGGATAGGATAGAATAGAGTACAGGATAGTATAGAGGATAAGATAATATAGAGAATAGGACAGGATAGAGGATAGGATAGGATTGAGGATACGATACGATGGAGGATAGGATAGGATAGAGGGTAGGAAAGAGAATTGGATGGGATAGAGGATACGATACGATAGAGGAGGGGATAGGATAGAGGATAAGATAATATAGAGAATAGGATAGGATAGAGGATAGGACAGTATAGAGGATAGGATAGGATAGAGGATAGGCTAGGATAGAGGATAGGATAGGATTGAGGATAGGATAGGATAGAGAGTAGGATAGGATAGAGGATAGGATAGGATAGAGGATAGGATAGAGGATTGGATAGGATTGAGGATATTATGGGATAGAGGATAGGATAGGATAGGATAGGATAGAGGATAGGATAGGATAGAGGATAGGATAGGATATATGATACTATAGGATGGAGGATACGATATTATAGAGGATAGTACAGGATAGAGGATAGAATAGGGTAGAGGATAGGATAAGATAGAGGATAGGATAGGATAGAGGATAGGACAGGATAGACGATAGGATAGGATAGAGGATAGGATAGGATAGAGGATAGGATAGGATATAGGATATGATAGGCTAGGATAGAGGATAGGATAGGATTGAGGATAGGATAGGATAGAGGATAGGATAGGATTGAGGATAGCATAGGATTGAGGATAGGATAGGATAGAGAATAGGATAGGATAGAGGATAGGATAGGATAGAGGATAGGATAGAGGATAGGATAGAGGATTGGATAGGATTGAGGATATTATGGGATAGAGGATAGGATAGGATAGGATAGGATAGAGGATAGGATAGGATAGAGGATGGGATAGGATAGAGGATAGGATAGGATAGAGGATAGGATAGGATAGAGGATAGGATAGGATAGAGGATAGAAGAGGATAGAGGATAGGATAGGATAGAGGATAGGATAGGATATATGATACTATAGGATGGAGGATACGATATTATAGAGGATAGTATAGGATAGAGGGTAGGATAGAGAATTGGATAAGGATAGAGAATACGATACGATAGAGGATAGGATAGGATAGAGGATGGGATAGGACAGAGGATAGGATAGGATAGAGGATAGAATAGGGTAGAGGATAGGATAGGATTGAGGATAGGATAGGATAGATGATAGGATAGAGGATTGGATAGGATAGAGGATACGATACGATAGAGGATAGGATAGGATAGAGGGTAGGATAGAAAGTTGAATAGGATTGAGGATATTATGGGATAGAGGATAGGATAGGATAGGATAGGATAGGATATATGATATTATAGGATGAAGGATACGATATTATAGAGGATAGGATAGGGTAGAGGATAGGATGAGATAGAGCATAGGATAGGGTAGAGGATAGGATAAGATAGAGGATAGGATAGAATAGAGTTCAGGATAGTATAGAGGATAAGATAACATAGAGAATAGGATAGGATAGAGGATAGGACAGGATAGAGGATAGGATAGGATAGAGGATAGGATAGGATAGAGGATTTGATAGGCTAGGATAGAGGATAGGATAGGATAGCGGGTAGGATAGAGAATTGAATAGGATTGAGGATATTATGGGATAGAGGATAGGATAGGGTAGAGGATAGGATAAGATAGAGGATAGGATAGAATAGAGTACAGGATAGTATAGAGGATAAGATAATATAGAGAATAGGATAGGATAGAGGATAGGACAGGATAGAGTATAGGATAGGATAGAGGATAGGATAGGATAGAGGATAGGGTAGGATAGATGATAGGATAGAGGATTGGATAGGATAGAGGATTGGATAGGATAGAGGATGCGATACGATAGAGGATAGGATAGGATACAGGATGGGATAGGACAGAGGATAGGATAGGATAGAGGGTAGAATAGGATAGAGGATAGGATAGGATTGAGGATAGGATACGATAGATGATAGGAGAGAGGATTGGATAGGATAGAGGATACGATACGATAGAGGATAGGATAGGATAGAGGGTAGGATAGAAAATTGAATAGGATTGAGGATATTATGGGATAGAGGATAGGATAGGATAGGATAGGATAGAGGATATGATAGGATATATGATATTATAGGATGGAGGATACGATATTATAGAGGATAGGATTGGGTAGAGGATAGGATAAGATAGAGGATAGGATAGGGTAGAGGATAGGATAAGATAGAGGATAGGATAGAATAGAGTACAGGATAGTATAGAGGATAAGATAATATAGAGAATAGGATAGGATAGAGGATAGGACAGGATAGAGGATAGGATAGGATAGAGGATAGGATAGGATAGAAGATAGGATAGAGGATTGGATAGGATAGAGGATACGATACGATAGAGGATAGGATAGGATAGAGGGTAGGAAAGAGAATTGGATGGGATAGAGGATACGATACGATAGAGGAGGGGATAGGATAGAGGATGGGATAGGACAGAGGATAGGATAGGATAGAGGATAGGATAGAGGATAGGATAGGATAGGATAGGGGATAGGATAGGATAGAGGATAGGGTAGGATAGAGGATAGAATAGGATAGAGGATAGGATAGGATAGAGGATAGGATAGGATACAGGATAGGATAGGAAAGAGTATAAGATAGGATAGAGGATAGGATAGGATAGAGGATAGGATAGGATAGAGGATATGATAGGCTAGGACAGAGGATAGGATAGGATAGAGGATAGGATAGGATAGAGGATAGGATAGGATAGAGGATAGGATAGGATAGAGGATATGATAGGCTAGGATAGAGGATAGGATAGGATTGAGGATGGGATAGGATAGAGGATAGGATAGGATTGAGGATCGGATAAGATAGAGGATAGGATAAGATAGACGATAGGATACAGGATATTATAGGATAGAGGATAGCATAGGATTGAGGATAGGATAAGATAGAGGATAGGATAGAATAGAGTACAGGATAGTATAGAGGATAATGTAGGACAGAGGATAGGATAGGATAGAGGATAGGATAGGACAGAGGATAGGATAGGATAGAGGATAGTGTAGGATAGAGGATAGGATAGGGTAGAGGATAGGATAAGATAGAGGATAGGATAGGATAGAGGATAGGATAAGATACAGGATAGGATAGAATAGAGTACACGATAGTATAGAGGATTGGATAGGATAGAGGATTGGATAGGATACAGGATAGGATAGAGGATTGGATAGGATTGAGGATATTATGGGATAGAGGATAGAGGATAGGATAGGATAGAGGATAGGATAGGATAGAGGATAGGATAGGATAGAGGATAGGATAGGATAGAGGATAGGATAGGATAGAGGATAGGATAGGATAGAGGATAGGATAGGATAGAGGATAGGATAGGATAGAGGATAGGATAGGATAGAGGATAGGATAGGATATATGATATTATAGGATGGAGGATACGATATTACAGAGGATAGGATAGGGTAGAGGATAGGATAGGGTAGAGGATAGGATAAGATAGAGGATAGGATAGAATAGAGGATAAGATAGGATAAATGATATTATAGGATGGAGGATACGATATTATAGAGGATAGTATAGGATAGAGGATAGGATAGGGTAGAGCATAGGATAAGATAGAGGATAGGATAGGGTAGAGGATAGGATAAGATAGAGGATAGGATAGAATAGAGTACAGGATAGTATAGAGGATAAGATAATATAGAGAATAGGATAGGATAGAGGATAGGACAGGATAGAGGATAGGATAGAATAGAGGATAGGATAGGATAGAGGATAGGATAGGATAGAGGATAGGATAGGATTGAGGATAGTATAGGATAGAGAATAGGATATTATAGAGGAAAGGATAGGATAGAGGATAGGATAGAGGATACGATACGATAGAGGATAGGATAGGATAGAGGATAGGATAGCATACAGGATAGGATAGGAAAGAGTATAAGATAGGATAGAGGATAGGATAGGCTAGAGGATAGGATAGGATAGAGGATATGATAGGCTAGGATAGAGGATAGGATAGGATTGAGGATAGGATATGATAGAGGATAGGATAGGATTGAGGATCAGATAGGATAGAGGATAGGATAGGATAGACGATAGGATAGAGGATATTATAGGATAGAGGATAGGATAGGATTGAGGATAGGATAAGATAGAGGATAGGATAGGGTAGAGGATAGGATAAGATAGAGGATAGGATAGGGTAGAGGATAGGATAAGATAGAGGATAGGATAGAATAGAGTACAGGATAGTATAGAGGATAAGATAATATAGAGAATAGGATAGGATAGAGGATAGGACAGGATAGAGGATAGGATAGGATAGAGGACAGGATAGGATACAGGATAGGATAGGACAGAGGATAGGATAGGATAGAGGATAGTGTAGGATAAGGATAGGATAGGGTAGAGGATAGGATAAGATAGAGGATAGGATAGGGTAGAGGATAGGATAAGATAGAGGATAGGATAGGGTAGAGGATAGGATAAGATAGAGGATAGGATAGAATAGAGTACAGGATAGTATAGAGGATAAGATAATATAGAGAATAGGATAGGATAGAGGATAGGACAGGATAGAGGATAGGATAGGATAGAGGACAGGATAGGATAGAGGATAGGATAGGATAGAGGATATGATAGGCTAGGATAGAGGATAGGATAGGATAGAGTATAGGATAGGATAGTTGATAGGATAGGATAGAGGATATGATAGGCTAGGATAGAGGATAGGATAGGATTGAGGATAGGATAGGATAGAGAATAGGATAGGATAGGATAGAGGATAGGATAGAGGATAGGATAGAGGACACGATACGATAGAGGATAGGATAGGATAGAGGATATGATAGGCTAGGATAGAGGATAGGATAGGATAGAGGATATGATAGGCTAGGATAGAGGATAGGATAGGATTGAGGATAGGATAGGATAGAGAATAGGATATTATAGAGGAAAGGATAGGATAGAGGATAGGATAGAGGATACGATACGATAGAGGATAGGATAGGATAGAGGATAGGATAGCATACAGGATAGGATACGAAAGAGTATAAGATAGGATAGAGGATAGGATAGGATAGAGGATAGGATAGGATTGAGGATAGGATAAGATAGAGGATAGGATAAGATAGAGGATAGGATAGGAAATATGATATTATAGGATGGAGGATACGATATTACAGAGGATAGGATAGGGTAGAGGATAGGATAGGGTAGAGGATAGGATAAGATAGAGGATAGGATAGAATAGAGGATAAGATAGGATATATGATATTATAGGATGGAGGATACGATATTATAGAGGATAGTATAGGATAGAGGATAGGATAGGGTAGAGGATAGAATAAGATAGAGGATAGGATAGGGTAGAGGATAGGATAAGATAGGGGATAGGATAGAATAGAGTACAGGATAGTATAGAGGATAAGATAATATAGAGAATAGGATAGGATAGAGGATAGGACAGGATAGAGGATAGGATAGGATAGAAGATAGGATAGGATAGAGGATAGGATAGGATAGAGGATATGATAGGATTGAGGATCGGATAGGATAGACGATAGGATAGGGTAGATGATAGGATAGGATAGAGGATATGATAGGCTAGGATAGAGGATAGGATAGGATTGAGGATAGGATAGGATAGAGAATAGGATAGGATAGGATAGAGGGTAGGATAGAGGATACGATACGATAGAGGATAGCATAGGATAGAGGATATGATAGGCTAGTATAGAGGATAGGATAGGATAGAGGATATGATAGGCTAGGATAGAGGATAGGATAGGATTGAGGATAGTATAAGATAGAGGATAGGATGGAATAGAGTACAGGATAGTATAGAGGATAAGATAGTATAGAGGATAAGATAGGATAGAGGATAGGATAGGATAGAGGATAGGATAGGATAGAGGATATGATAGGCTAGGATAGAGGATAGGATAGGATAGAGGATAGGATAGGATAGAGGATAGGATGGAGGATAGGATAGGATATATGATATTATAGGATGGAGGATACGATATTATAGAGGATAGGATAGGATAGACGATAGGATAGGAGTTTGGATAGGATAGAGGATATGATAGGATAGAGGATAGGATAGGATTGAGGATAGGATAGGATACATGATAGGATAGGATAGAGGATAGGATAGAGGATTGGATAGGATAGAGGATTGGATAGGATAGAGGATAGGATAGAGGATTGGATAGGATTGAGGATATTATGGGATAGAGGATAGGATAGGACAGGATAGGATAGAGGATAGGATAGGATAGAGGATAGGATAGGATAGAGGATAGGATAGGATAGAGGATAGGATAGGATAGAGGATAGGATAGGATAGAGGATAGGATAGGATAGAGGATAGGATAGGATAGAGGATAGGATAGGATAGAGGATAGGATAGGATAGAGGATAGGATAGGATAGAGGATAGGATAGGATAGAGGATAGGATAGGATAGAGGATATTATAGGATGGAGGGTACGATATTACAGAGGATAGGATAGGGTAGAGGATAGGATAGGGTGGAGGATAGGATAAGATAGAGGATAGGATAGAATAGAGGATAAGATAGGATATATGATATTATAGGATGGAGGATACGATATTATAGAGGATAGTATAGGATAGAGGATAGGCTATGATAGAGGATAGGATAGGATAGGATAGAGAATAGGATATTATAGAGGAAAGGATAGGATAGAGGATAGGATAGAGGATAGGATAGGATAGAGGATAGGATAGGATAGAGGATAGGATAGGATACAGGATAGGATAGGAAAGAGTATAAGATAGGATAGAAGATAGGATAGGATAGAGGATAGGATAGGATAGAGGATATGATAGGCTAGGACAGAGGATAGGATAGGATAGAGGATAGGATAGGATAGAGGATAGGATAGGATAGAGGATATGATAGGCTAGGATAGAGGATAGGATAGGATTGAGGATGGGATAGGATAGAGGATAGGATAGGATTGAGGATCGGATAGGATAGAGGATAGGATAAGATAGACGATAGGATAGAGGATATTATAGGATAGAGGATAGCATAGGATTGAGGATAGGATAAGATAGAGGATAGGATAGAATAGAGTACAGGATAGTATAGAGGATAATGTAGGACAGAGGATAGGATAGGATAGAGGATAGGATAGGACAGAGGATAGGATAGGATAGAGGATAGTGTAGGATAGAGGATAGGATAGGGTAGAGGATAGGATAAGATAGAGGATAGGATAGGATAGAGGATAGGATAGGATAGAGGATAGGATAGGATATATGATATTATAGGATGGAGGATACGATATTACAGAGGATAGGATAGGGTAGAGGATAGGATAGGATAGAGGATATGATAGGCTAGGACAGAGGATAGGATAGGATAGAGGATAGGATAGGATAGAGGATAGGATAGGATAGAGGATAGGATAGGATAGAGGATAGGATAGGATAGAGGATAGGATAGGATAGAGGATAGGATAGGATAGAGGATAGGATAGGATAGAGGATAGGATAGGATAGAGGATAGGATAGGATAGAGGATAGGATAGGATAGAGGATAGGATAGGATGGAGGGTACGATATTACAGAGGATAGGATAGGGTAGAGGATAGGATAGGGTGGAGGATAGGATAAGATAGAGGATAGGATAGAATAGAGGATAAGATAGGATATATGATATTATAGGATGGAGGATACGATATTATAGAGGATAGTATAGGATAGAGGATAGGCTATGATAGAGGATAGGATAGGATAGGATAGAGAATAGGATATTATAGAGGAAAGGATAGGATAGATGATAGGATAGAGGATAGGATAGGATAGAGGATAGGATAGGATAGAGGATAGGATAGGATACAGGATAGGATAGGAAAGAGTATAAGATAGGATAGAAGATAGGATAGGATAGAGGATAGGATAGGATAGAGGATATGATAGGCTAGGACAGAGGATAGGATAGGATAGAGGATAGGATAGGATAGAGGATAGGATAGGATAGAGGATATGATAGGCTAGGATAGAGGATAGGATAGGATTGAGGATGGGATAGGATAGAGGATAGGATAGGATTGAGGATCGGATAGGATAGAGGATAGGATAAGATAGACGATAGGATAGAGGATATTATAGGATAGAGGATAGCATAGGATTGAGGATAGGATAAGATAGAGGATAGGATAGAATAGAGTACAGGATAGTATAGAGGATAATGTAGGACAGAGGATAGGATAGGATAGAGGATAGGATAGGACAGAGGATAGGATAGGATAGAGGATAGTGTAGGATAGAGGATAGGATAGGGTAGAGGATAGGATAAGATAGAGGATAGGATAGGATAGAGGATAGGATAGGATAGAGGATAGGATAGGATATATGATATTATAGGATGGAGGATACGATATTACAGAGGATAGGATAGGGTAGAGGATAGGATAGGGTAGAGGATAGGATAAGATAGAGGATAGGATAGAATAGAGGATAAGATAGGATAAATGATATTATAGGATGGAGGATACGATATTATAGAGGATAGTATAGGATAGAGGATAGGATAGGGTAGAGCATAGGATAAGATAGAGGATAGGATAGGGTAGAGGATAGGATAAGATAGAGGATAGGATAGAATAGAGTACAGGATAGTATAGAGGATAAGATAATATAGAGAATAGGATAGGATAGAGGATAGGACAGGATAGAGGATAGGATAGGATAGAGGATAGGATAGGATAGAGGATAGGATAGGATAGAGGATATGATAGGCTAGGATAGAGGATAGGATAGGATAGAGTATAGGATAGGATAGTTGATAGGATAGGATAGAGGATATGATAGGCTAGGATAGAGGATAGGATAGGATTGAGGATAGGATAGGATAGAGAATAGGATAGGATAGGATAGAGGATAGGATAGAGGATACGATACGATAGAGGATAGGATAGGATAGAGGATAGGATAGGATAGAGGATATGATAGGCTAGGATAGAGGATAGGATAGGATTGAGGATAGGATAGGATAGAGAATAGGATAGGATAGGATAGAGGATAGGATAGAGGATAGGATAGAGGATACGATACGATAGAGGATAGGATAGGATAGAGGATACGATACGATAGAGGATAGGATAGGATAGAGGACATGATAGGCTAGGGTAGAGGATAGGATAGGATAGAGGATATGATAGGCTAGGATAGAGGATAGGATAGGATTGAGGATAGGATAGGATAGAGAATAGGATATTATAGAGGAAAGGATAGGATAGAGGATAGGATAGAGGATACGATACGATAGAGGATAGGATAGGATAGAGGATAGGATAGCATACAGGATAGGATAGGAAAGAGTATAAGATAGGATAGAGGATAGGATAGGATAGAGGATAGGATAGGATAGAGGATATGATAGGCTAGGATAGAGGATAGGATAGGATTGAGGATAGGATAGGATAGAGGATAGGATAGGATTGAGGATCGGATAGGATAGAGGATAGGATAGGATAGACGATAGGATAGAGGATATTATAGGATAGAGGATAGGATAGGATTGAGGATAGGATAAGATAGAGGATAGGATAGAATAGAGTACAGGATAGTATAGAGGATAAGATAGGACAGAGGATAGGATAGGATAGAGGATAGGATAGGACAGAGGATAGGATAGGATAGAGGATATGATAGGCTAGGATAGAGGATAGGATAGGATTGAGGATAGGATAGGATAGAGGATAGGATAGGATAGAGGATAGGATAGGATAGAGGATAGGATAGAGGATTGGATAGGATAGAGGATAGGATAGGATAGAGGATAAGATAGGATATATGATATTATAGGATGGAGGATACGATATTATAGAGGATAGGATAGGATAGACGATAGGATAGGATAGAGAATATTATAAGATAGTGGATAGGATAGGGTAGAGGATAGTATAAGATAGAGGATATGACAGGATAGTGTACAGGATAGTATAGAGGATAAGATAGGATAGAGAAGAGGATGCGATAGAGGATAGGATAGGATAGAGGATAGGATAGGATTGAGGATATGATAGGATAGATGATAGGATAGGATACAGGATAGGATAGGATTGAGGATAGGATAGGATAGATGATAGGATAGAGGATTGGATAGGATAGAGGATATTATGGGATAGAGGATAGAGGATAGGATAGGATAGAGGATAGGATAGAGGATAGGATAGGATAGAGGATAGGATAGGATAGAGGATAGGATAGGATAGAGGATAGGATAGGATAGAGGATAGGATAGGATAGAGGATAGGATAGGATAGAGGATAGGATAGGATAGAGGATAGGATAGGATAGAGGATATGATAGGCTAGGATAGAGGATAGGATAGGATAGAGGATATGATAGGCTAGGATAGAGGATAGGATAGGATTGAGGATAGGATAGGATAGAGAATAGGATATTATAGAGGAAAGGATAGGATAGAGGATAGGATAGAGGATACGATACGATAGAGGATACGATACGATAGAGGATAGGATAGGATAGAGGATAGGATAGCATACAGGATAGGATAGGAAAGAGTATAAGGTAGGATAGAGGATAGGATAGGATAGAGGATAGGATAGGATAGAGGATATGATAGGCTAGGATAGAGGATAGGATAGGATTGAGGATAGGATAGGATAGAGGATAGGATAGGATTGAGGATCGGATAGGATAGAGGATAGGATAGGATAGACGATAGGATAGAGGATATTATAGGATAGAGGATAGGATGGGACAGAGGATAGGATAGGATAGAGGATAGTGTAGGATAAGGATAGGATAGGGTAGAGGATAGGATAAGATAGAGGATAGGATAGGGTAGAGGATAGGATAAGATAGAGGATAGGATAGAATAGAGTACAGGATAGTATAGAGGATAAGATAATATAGAGAATAGGATAGGATAGAGGATAGGACAGGATAGAGGATAGGATAGGATAGAGGATAGGATAGGATAGAGGATACGAAACGATAGAGGATAGGATAGGATATATGATATTATAGGATGGAGGATACGATATTATAGAGGATAGGATAGGATAGACGATACGATAGGAGTTTGGATAGGATAGAGGATAGGATAGGATAGAGGATAGGATAGGATTGAGGATAGGATAGGATAGAGGATATGATAGGCTAGGATAGAGGATAGGATAGGATTGAGGATAGGATAGGATAGAGGATAGGATAGGATAGAGGATAGGATAGGATAGAGGATAGGATAGAGGATTGGATAGGATAGAGGATAGGATAGGATAGAGGATAAGATAGGATATATGATATTATAGGATGGAGGATACGATATTATAGAGGATTGGATAGGATAGAGGATACCATACGATAGAGGATAGGCTAGGATAGAGGGTAGGATAGAGGATACGATACGATAGAGGATAGGATAGGATATATGATATTATAGGATGGAGGATACGATATCATAGAGGATAGGATAGGATAGACGATAGGATAGGGGATTGGATAGGATAGAGGATATGATAGGATAGAGAATAGGATAGGATAGAGGATAGGATAGGATTGAGGGTAGGATAGGATAGAGGATAGGATAGGATAGAGGATAGGATAGGATAGAGGATAGGACAGGATAGAGGATAGGATAGGATATATGATATTATAGGATGGAGGATACGATATTACAGAGGATAGGATAGGGTAGAGGATAGGATAGGTTAGAGGATAGGATAAGATAGAGGATAGGATAGAATAGAGGATAAGATAGGATTAATGATATTATAGGATGGAGGATACGATATTATAGAGGATAGTATAGGATAGAGGATAGGATAGGGTAGAGCATAGGATAAGATAGAGGATAGGATAGGGTAGAGGATAGGATAAGATAGAGGATAGGATAGAATAGAGTACAGGATAGTATAGAGGATAAGATAATATAGAGAATAGGATAGGATAGAGGATAGGACAGGATAGAGGATAGGATAGGATAGAGGATAGGATAGGATAGAGGATAGGATAGGATAGAGGATATGATAGGCTAGGATAGAGGATAGGATAGGATAGAGTATAGGATAGGATAGTTGATAGGATAGGATAGAGGATATGATAGGCTAGGATAGAGGATAGGATAGGATTGAGGATAGGATAGGATAGAGAATAGGATAGGATAGGATAGAGGATAGGATAGAGGATACGATACGATAGAGGATAGGATAGGATAGAGGATATGATAGGCTAGGATAGAGGATAGGATAGGATTGAGGATAGGATAGGATAGAGAATAGGATAGGATAGGATAGAGGATAGGATAGAGGATAGGATAGAGGATACGATACGATAGAGGATAGGATAGGATAGAGGATATGATAGGCTAGGATAGAGGATAGGATAGGATTGAGGATATGATAGGCTAGGATAGAGGATAGGATAGGATTGAGGATAGGATAGGATAGAGAATAGGATATTATAGAGGAAAGGATAGGATAGAGGATAGGATAGAGGATACGATACGATAGAGGATAGGATAGGATAGAGGATAGGATAGCATACAGGATAGGATAGGAAAGAGTATAAGGTAGGATAGAGGATAGGATAGGATAGAGGATAGGATAGGATAGAGGATATGATAGGCTAGGATAGAGGATAGGATAGGATTGAGGATAGGATAGGATAGAGGATAGGATAGGATTGAGGATCGGATAGGATAGAGGATAGGATAGGATAGACGATAGGATAGAGGATATTATAGGATAGAGGATAGGATAGGATTGAGGATAGGATAAGATAGAGGATAGGATAGAATAGAGTACAGGATAGTATAGAGGATAAGATAGGACAGAGGATAGGATAGGATAGAGGATAGGATAGGACAGAGGATAGGATAGGATAGAGGATAGTGTAGGATAAGGATAGGATAGGGTAGAGGATAGGATAAGATAGAGGATAGGATAGGGTAGAGGATAGGATAAGATAGAAGATAGGATAGAATAGAGTACAGGATAGTATAGAGGATAAGATAATATAGAGAATAGGATAGGATAGAGGATAGGACAGGATAGAGGATAGGATAGGATAGAGGATAGGATAGGATAGAGGATACGATAGGATATATGATATTATAGGATGGAGGATACGATATTATAGAGGATTGGATAGGATAGAGGATACCATACGATAGAGGATAGGCTAGGATAGAGGGTAGGATAGAGGATACGATACGATAGAGGATAGGATAGGATATATGATATTATAGGATGGAGGATACGATATCATAGAGGATAGGATAGGATAGACGATAGGATAGGGGATTGGATAGGATAGAGGATATGATAGGATAGAGAATAGGATAGGATAGAGGATAGGATAGGATTGAGGGTAGGATAGGATAGAGGATAGGATAGGATAGAGGATAGGATAGGATAGAGGATAGGACAGGATAGAGGATAGGATAGGATAGAGGATAGGATAGGATAGAGGATATGGTAGGCTAGGATAGAGGATAGGATAGGATTGAGGATAGGATAGGATAGAGGATAGGATAGGATTGAGGATCGGATAGGATAGAGGATAGGATAGGATAGACGATAGGATAGAGGATATTATAGGATAGAGGATAGGATAGGATTGAGGATAGGATAAGATAGAGGATAGGATAGAATAGAGTACAGGATAGTATAGAGGATAAGATAGGACAGAGGATAGGATAGGATAGAGGATAGGATAGGACAGAGGATAGGATAGGATAGAGGATAGTGTAGGATAAGGATAGGATAGGGTAGAGGATAGGATAAGATAGAGGATAGGATAGGGTAGAGGATAGGATAAGATAGAGGATAGGATAGAATAGAGTACAGGATAGTATAGAGGATAAGATAATATAGAGAATAGGATAGGATAGAGGATAGGACAGGATAGAGGACAGGATAGGATAGAGGATAGGATAGGATAGAGGATTGGATAGGATAGAGGATAGGATAGGATAGAGGATAGGATAGGATATATGATATTATAGGATGGAGGATACGATATTACAGAGGATAGGATAGGGTAGAGTATAGGATAAGATAGAGGATAGGATAGAATAGTGGATAAGATAGGATATATGATATTATGGGATGGAGGATACGATATTATAGAGGATAGTATAGGGTAGAGGCTAGGCTAGGATAGAGGATAGGATAGGATTCAGGATAGGATAGGATAGAGAATGGGATATTATAGAGGAAAGGATAGGATAGAGGATAGGATAGTGGATACGATACGATAGAGGATAGGATAGGATAGAGGATAGGATAGGATACAGGATAGGATAGGAAAGAGTATAAGATAGGATAGAGGATAGGATAGGATAGAGGATAGGATAGGATAGAGGATATGATAGGCTAGGACAGAGGATAGGATAGGATAGAGGAAAGGATAGGATAGAGGATAGGATAGAATAGAGGATATGATAGGCTAGGATAGAGGATAGCATAGGATTGAGCATAGGATAGGATAGAGGATAGGATAGGATTGAGGATCGGATAGGATAAGATAGACGATAGGATAGAGGATATTCTAGGATAGAGGATAGGATAGGATTGAGGATAGGATAAGATAGAGGATAGGATAGAATAGAGTACAGGATAGTATAGAGGATAAGATAGGACAGAGGATAGGATAGGATAGAGGATAGGATAGGACAGAGGATAGGATAGGATAGAGGATAGTGTAGAATAGAGGATAGGATAGGGTAGAGGATAGGATAAGATAGAGGATAGGATAGGGTAGAGGATAGGATAAGATAGAGGATAGGATAGAATAGAGTACAGGATAGTATAGAGGATAAGATAATATAGAGAATAGGATAGGATAGAGGATAGGACAGGATAGAGGATAGGATAGGATAGAGGATAGGATAGGATAGAGGATACGAAACGATAGAGGATAGGATAGGATATATGATATTATAGGATGGAGGATACGATATTATAGAGGATAGGATAGGATAGAGGATAGGATAGGATAGAGGATAGGATAGGATTGAGGATAGGATAGGATAGAGGATATGATAGGCTAGGATAGAGGATAGGATAGGATAGAGGATAGGATAGGATAGAGGATAGGATAGGATAGAGGATAGGATAGAGGATTGGATAGGATAGAGGATAGGATAGGATAGAGGATAAGATAGGATATATGATATTATAGGATGGAGGATACGATATTATAGAGGATAGGATAGGATAGACGATAGGATAGGATAGAGAATATTATAAGATAGTGGATAGGATAGGGTAGAGGATAGTATAAGATAGAGGATATGACAGGATAGTGTACAGGATAGTATAGAGGATAAGATAGGATAGAGAATAGGATGCGATAGAGGATAGGATATGATAGAGGATAGGATAGGATTGAGGATATGATAGGATAGATGATAGGATAGGATACAGGATAGGATAGGATTGAGGATAGGATAGGATAGATGATAGGATAGAGGATTGGATAGGATAGAGGATACCATACGATAGAGGATAGGCTAGGATAGAGGGTAGGATAGAGGATACGATACGATAGAGGATAGGATAGGATATATGATATTATAGGATGGAGGATACGATATTATAGAGGATAGGATATGATAGACGATAGGATAGGGGATTGGATAGGATAGAGGATATGATAGGATAGAGGATATGATAGCCTAGGATAGAGGATAGGATAGGATAGAGAATAGGATAGGATAGAGGATAGGATAGGATAGAGGATAGGATAGAGGATACGATACGATGGAGGATAGGATAGGATAAGGAACAGGATAGGATAGAGGATATGATAGGATAGAGGATAGGATAGGATTGAGGATAGGATAGGATACATGATAGGATAGGATAGAGGATAGGATAGAGGATTGGATAGGATAGAGGATTGGATAGGATAGAGGATAGGATAGAGGATAGGATAGGATGGAGGATAAGATACGGTAGAGGATAGGATAGGATAGAGGATAGGGTAGGATTGAGGATAGGATAGGATAGACGATAGGATAGAGGATATTATAGGATAGAGGATAGGATAGGATTGAGGATAGGATAAGATAGAGGATAGGATAGAATAGAGTACAGGATAGTATAGAGGATAAGATAGGACAGAGGATAGGATAGGATAGAGGATAGGATAGGACAGAGGATAGGATAGGATAGGATAGAGGATATTATAGGATAGAGGATAGGATAGGATTGAGGATAGGATAAGATAGAGGATAGGATAGAATAGAGTACAGGATAGTATAGAGGATAAGATAGGACAGAGGATAGGATAGGATAGAGGATAGGATAGGACAGAGGATAGGATAGGATAGAGGATAGTGTAGGATAAGGATAGGATAGGGTAGAGGATAGGATAAGATAGAGGATAGGATAGGGTAGAGGATAGGATAAGATAGAGGATAGGATAGGGTAGAGGATAGGATAAGATAGAGGATAGGATAGAATAGAGTACAGGATAGTATAGAGGATAAGATAGGACAGAGGATAGGATAGGATAGAGGATAGGATAGGACAGAGGATAGGATAGGATAGAGGATAGTGTAGGATAGAGGATAGGATAGGGTAGAGGATAGGATAAGATAGAGGATAGGATAGGGTAGAGGATAGGATAAGATAGAGGATAGGATAGAATAGAGTACAGGATAGTATAGAGGATAAGATAATATAGAGAATAGGATGGGATAGAGGATAGGACAGGA
The DNA here is from genome assembly GCF_050948215.1 of Halictus rubicundus. Taxonomy (NCBI): domain Eukaryota; kingdom Metazoa; phylum Arthropoda; class Insecta; order Hymenoptera; family Halictidae; genus Halictus; species Halictus rubicundus. The sequence continues at coordinate 430,111 of NW_027488682.1, read as the reverse complement.
TAGAGGATAGGATAGGATAGAGGATAGGATAGGATAGAGGATACGAAACGATAGAGGATAGGATAGGATATATGATATTATAGGATGGATGATACGATATTATAGAGGATAGGATAGGATAGACGATAGGATAGAGGATATGATAGGATACAGGATAGTATAGGATAGAGGATAGGATAGGATAGAGGATAGGATAGGATAGAGGATAGGATAGAGGATACGATACGATGGAGGATAGGATAGGATAAGGAACAGGATAGGATAGAGGATATGATAGGATAGAGGATAGGATAGGATTGAGGATAGGATAGGATACATGATAGGATAGGATAGAGGATAGGATAGAGGATTGGATAGGATAGAGGATTGGATAGGATAGAGGATTGGATAGGATAGAGGATAGGATAGAGGATAGGATAGGATGGAGGATAAGATACGGTAGAGGATAGGATAGGATAGAGGATAGGGTAGGATTGAGGATAGGATAGGATAGACGATAGGATAGAGGATATTATAGGATAGAGGATAGGATAGGATTGAGGATAGGATAAGATAGAGGATAGGATAGAATAGAGTACAGGATAGTATAGAGGATAAGATAGGACAGAGGATAGGATAGGATAGAGGATAGGATAGGACAGAGGATAGGATAGGATAGGATAGAGGATATTATAGGATAGAGGATAGGATAGGATTGAGGATAGGATAAGATAGAGGATAGGATAGAATAGAGTACAGGATAGTATAGAGGATAAGATAGGACAGAGGATAGGATAGGATAGAGGATAGGATAGGACAGAGGATAGGATAGGATAGAGGATAGTGTAGGATAAGGATAGGATAGGGTAGAGGATAGGATAAGATAGAGGATAGGATAGGGTAGAGGATAGGATAAGATAGAGGATAGGATAGGGTAGAGGATAGGATAAGATAGAGGATAGGATAGAATAGAGTACAGGATAGTATAGAGGATAAGATAGGACAGAGGATAGGATAGGATAGAGGATAGGATAGGACAGAGGATAGGATAGGATAGAGGATAGTGTAGGATAGAGGATAGGATAGGGTAGAGGATAGGATAAGATAGAGGATAGGATAGGGTAGAGGATAGGATAAGATAGAGGATAGGATAGAATAGAGTACAGGATAGTATAGAGGATAAGATAATATAGAGAATAGGATGGGATAGAGGATAGGACAGGATAGAGGATAGGATAGGATAGAGGATAGGATAGGATAGAGGATACGAAACGATAGAGGATAGGATAGGATATATGATATTATAGGATGGATGATACGATATTATAGAGGATAGGATAGGATAGACGATAGGATAGAGGATATGATAGGATACAGGATAGTATAGGATAGAGGATAGGATAGGATAGAGGATAGGATAGGATTGAGGATAGGATAGGACAGAGGATAGGATAGGATAGAGGATAGGATAGGATAGAGGATATGGTAGGATAGAGGATAGGATAGGATTGACGATAGGATAGGATACATGATAGGATAGGATAGAGGATAGGATCGAGGATTGGATAGGATAGAGGATTGGATAGGATAGAGGATAGGATAGAGTATTGGATAGGATTGAGGATATTATGGGATAGAGGATAGGATAGGACATGATAGGATAGTGGATAGGATAGGATAGAGGATAGGATAAGATAGAGGATAGGATAGGAAATATGATATTATAGGATGGAGGATACGATATTACAGAGGATAGGATAGGGTAGAGGATAGGATAGGGTAGAGGATAGGATAAGATAGAGGATAGGATAGAATAGAGGATAAGATAGGATATATGATATTATAGGATGGAGGATACGATATTATAGAGGATAGTATAGGATAGAGGATAGGATAGGGTAGAGGATAGAATAAGATAGAGGATAGGATAGGGTAGAGGATAGGATAAGATAGGGGATAGGATAGAATAGAGTACAGGATAGTATAGAGGATAAGATAATATAGAGAATAGGATAGGATAGAGGATAGGACAGGATAGAGGATAGGATAGGATAGAAGATAGGATAGGATAGAGGATAGGATAGGATAGAGGATATGATAGGATTGAGGATCGGATAGGATAGACGATAGGATAGGGTAGATGATAGGATAGGATAGAGGATATGATAGGCTAGGATAGAGGATAGGATAGGATTGAGGATAGGATAGGATAGAGAATAGGATAGGATAGGATAGAGGATAGGATAGAGGATACGATACGATAGAGGATAGCATAGGATAGAGGATATGATAGGCTAGGATAGAGGATAGGATAGGATAGAGGATATGATAGGCTAGGATAGAGGATAGGATAGGATTGAGGATAGTATAAGATAGAGGATAGGATGGAATAGAGTACAGGATAGTATAGAGGATAAGATAGTATAGAGGATAAGATAGGATAGAGGATAGGATAGGATAGAGGATAGGATAGGAAAGAGGATATGATAGGCTAGGATAGAGGATAGGATAGGATAGAGGATAGGATAGGATAGAGGATAGGATGGAGGATAGGATAGGATATATGATATTATAGGATGGAGGATACGATATTATAGAGGATAGGATAGGATAGACGATAGGATAGGAGTTTGGATAGGATAGAGGATATGATAGGATAGAGGATAGGATAGGATTGAGGATAGGATAGGATACATGATAGGATAGGATAGAGGATAGGATAGAGGATTGGATAGGATAGAGGATTGGATAGGATAGAGGATAGGATAGAGGATTGGATAGGATTGAGGATATTATGGGATAGAGGATAGGATAGGACAGGATAGGATAGAGGATAGGATAGGATAGAGGATAGGATAGGATAGAGGATAGGATAGGATAGAGGATAGGATAGGATAGAGGATAGGATAGGATAGAGGATAGGATAGGATAGAGGATAGGATAGGATAGAGGATAGGATAGGATATATGATATTATAGGATGGAGGGTACGATATTACAGAGGATAGGATAGGGTAGAGGATAGGATAGGGTGGAGGATAGGATAAGATAGAGGATAGGATAGAATAGAGGATAAGATAGGATATATGATATTATAGGATGGAGGATACGATATTATAGAGGATAGTATAGGATAGAGGATAGGATAGGATAGGATAGAGAATAGGATATTATAGAGGAAAGGATAGGATAGAGGATAGGATAGAGGATAGGATAGGATAGAGGATAGGATAGGATAGAGGATAGGATAGGATACAGGATAGGATAGGAAAGAGTATAAGATAGGATAGAGGATAGGATAGGATAGAGGATAGGATAGGATAGAGGATAGGATAGGATAGAGGATATGATAGGCTAGGACAGAGGATAGGATAGGATAGAGGATAGGATAGGATAGAGGATAGGATAGGATAGAGGATATGATAGGCTGGGATAGAGGATAGGATAGGATTGAGGATGGGATAGGATAGAGGATAGGATAGGATTGAGGATCGGATAGGATAGAGGATAGGATAAGATAGACGATAGGATAGAGGATATTATAGGATAGAGGATAGCATAGGATTGAGGATAGGATAAGATAGAGGATAGGATAGAATAGAGTACAGGATAGTATAGAGGATAATGTAGGACAGAGGATAGGATAGGATAGAGGATAGGATAGGACAGAGGATAGGATAGGATAGAGGGTAGTGTAGGATAGAGGATAGGATAGGGTAGAGGATAGGATAAGATAGAGGATAGGATAGGATAGAGGATAGGATAGGATAGAGGATAGGATAGGATATATGATATTATAGGATGGAGGATACGATATTACAGAGGATAGGATAGGGTAGAGGATAGGATAGGGTAGAGGATAGGATAAGATAGAGGATAGGATAGAATAGAGGATATGATAGGCTAGGATAGAGGATAGGATAGGATTGAGGATAGGATAGGATAGAGAATAGGATATTATAGAGGAAAGGATAGGATAGAGGATAGGATAGAGGATACGATACGATAGAGGATAGGATAGGATAGAGGATAGGATAGCATACAGGATAGGATAGGAAAGAGTATAAGATAGGATAGAGGATAGGATAGGATAGAGGATAGGATAGGATAGAGGATATGATAGGCTAGGATAGAGGATAGGATAGGATTGAGGATAGGATAGGATAGAGGATAGGATAGGATTGAGGATCGGATAGGATAGAGGATAGGATAGGATAGACGATAGGATAGAGGATATTATAGGATAGAGGATAGGATAGGATTGAGGATAGGATAAGATAGAGGATAGGATAGAATAGAGTACAGGATAGTATAGAGGATAAGATAGGACAGAGGATAGGATAGGATAGAGGATAGGATAGGACAGAGGATAGGATAGGATAGAGGATAGTGTAGGATAAGGATAGGATAGGGTAGAGGATAGGATAAGATAGAGGATAGGATAGGGTAGAGGATAGGATAAGATAGAGGATAGGATAGAATAGAGTACAGGATAGTATAGAGGATAAGATAATATAGAGAATAGGATAGGATAGAGGATAGGACAGGATAGAGGATAGGATAGGATAGAGGATAGGATAGGATAGAGGATACGAAACGATAGAGGATAGGATAGGATATATGATATTATAGGATGGAGGATACGATATTATAGAGGATAGGATAGGATAGACGATACGATAGGAGTTTGGATAGGATAGAGGATAGGATAGGATAGAGGATAGGATAGGATTGAGGATAGGATAGGATAGAGGATATGATAGGCTAGGATAGAGGATATGATAGGCTAGGATAGAGGATAGGATAGGATTGAGGATAGGATAGGATAGAGGATAGGATAGGATAGAGGATAGGATAGGATAGAGGATAGGATAGAGGATTGGATAGGATAGAGGATAGGATAGGATAGAGGATAAGATAGGATATATGATATTATAGGATGGAGGATACGATATTATAGAGGATAGGATAGGATAGACGATAGGATAGGATAGAGAATATTATAAGATAGTGGATAGGATAGGGTAGAGGATAGTATAAGATAGAGGATATGACAGGATAGTGTACAGGATAGTATAGAGGATAAGATAGGATAGAGAAGAGGATGCGATAGAGGATAGGATAGGATAGAGGATAGGATAGGATTGAGGATATGATAGGATAGATGATAGGATAGGATACAGGATAGGATAGGATTGAGGATAGGATAGGATAGATGATAGGATAGAGGATTGGATAGGATAGAGGATATTATGGGATAGAGGATAGAGGATAGGATAGGATAGAGGATAGGATAGGATAGAGGATAGGATAGGATAGAGGATAGGATAGGATAGAGGATAGGATAGGATAGAGGATAGGATAGGATAGAGGATAGGATAGGATAGAGGATAGGATAGGATAGAGGATAGGATAGGATAGAGGATAGGATAGGATAGAGGATAGGATAGGATAGAGGATAGGATAGGATAGAGGATAGGATAGGATAGAGGATAGGATAGGATAGAGGATAGGATAGGATTGAGGGTAGGATAGGATAGAGGATAGGATAGGATAGAGGATAGGATAGGATAGAGGATAGGACAGGATAGAGGATAGGATAGGATATATGATATTATAGGATGGAGGATACGATATTACAGAGGATAGGATAGGGTAGAGGATAGGATAGGTTAGAGGATAGGATAAGATAGAGGATAGGATAGAATAGAGGATAAGATAGGATAAATGATATTATAGGATGGAGGATACGATATTATAGAGGATAGTATAGGATAGAGGATAGGATAGGGTAGAGCATAGGATAAGATAGAGGATAGGATAGGGTAGAGGATAGGATAAGATAGAGGATAGGATAGAATAGAGTACAGGATAGTATAGAGGATAAGATAATATAGAGAATAGGATAGGATAGAGGATAGGACAGGATAGAGGATAGGATAGGATAGAGGATAGGATAGGATAGAGGATACGAAACGATAGAGGATAGGATAGGATATATGATATTATAGGATGGAGGATACGATATTATAGAGGATAGGATAGGATAGACGATACGATAGGAGTTTGGATAGGATAGAGGATAGGATAGGATAGAGGATAGGATAGGATTGAGGATAGGATAGGATAGAGGATATGATAGGATAGAGGATAGTATAGGATAGAGGATAGGATACGATAGAGGATAGGATAGGATTGAGGATAGGATAGGACAGAGGATAGGATAGGATAGAGGATAGGATAGGATAGAGGATAGGATAGGATTGAGGATAGGAAAGGACAGAGAATAGGATAGGATAGAGGATAGGATAGGATATAGGATAGGATAGGATAGAGGATATGGTAGGATAGAGGATAGGATAGGATTGAGGATAGGATAGGATACATGATAGGATAGGATAGAGGATAGGATAGAGGATTGGATAGGATAGGGGATTGGATAGGATAGAGGATAGGATAGAGGATTGGATAGGATTGAGGATATTATGGGATAAAGGATAGGATAGGACAGGATAGGATAGAGGATAGGATAGGATAGAGGATTGGATAGGATAGAGGATAGGATAGGATAGAGGATAGGATAGGATAGAGGATAGGATAGGATATATGATATTATAGGATGGAGGATACGATATTACAGAGGATAGGATAGGGTAGAGTATAGGATAAGATAGAGGATAGGATAGAATAGTGGATAAGATAGGATATATGATATTATGGGATGGAGGATACGATATTATAGAGGATAGTATAGGGTAGAGGCTAGGCTAGGATAGAGGATAGGATAGGATTGAGGATAGGATAGGATAGAGAATGGGATATTATAGAGGAAAGGATAGGATAGAGGATAGGATAGTGGATACGATACGATAGAGGATAGGATAGGATAGAGGATAGGATAGGATACAGGATAGGATAGGAAAGAGTATAAGATAGGATAGAGGATAGGATAGGATAGAGGATAGGATAGGATAGTGGATATGATAGGCTAGGACAGAGGATAGGATAGGATAGAGGAAAGGATAGGATAGAGGATAGGATAGGATAGAGGATATGATAGGCTAGGATAGAGGATAGGATAGGATTGAGGATAGGATAGGATAGAGGATAGGATAGGATTGAGGATCGGATAGGATAGAGGATAGGATAAGATAGACGATAGGATAGAGGATATTCTAGGATAGAGGATAGGATAGGATTGAGGATAGGATAAGATAGAGGATAGGATAAGATAGAGGATAGGATAGAATAGAGTACAGGATAGTATAGAGGATAAGATAGGACAGAGGATAGGATAGGATAGAGGATAGGATAGGACAGAGGATAGGATAGGATAGAGGATAGTGTAGGATAGAGGATAGGATAGGGTAGAGGATAGGATAAGATAGAGGATAGGATAGGGTAGAGGATAGGATAAGATAGAGGATAGGATAGAATAGAGTACAGGATAGTATAGAGGATAAGATAATATAGAGAATAGGATAGGATAGAGGATAGGACAGGATAGAGGATAGGATAGGATAGAGGATAGGATAGGATAGAGGATACGAAACGATAGAGGATAGGATAGGATATATGATATTATAGGATGGAGGATACGATATTATAGAGGATAGGATAGGATAGAGGATAGGATAGGATAGAGGATAGGATAGGATTGAGGATAGGATAGGATAGAGGATATGATAGGCTAGGATAGAGGATAGGATAGGATAGAGGATAGGATAGGATAGAGGATAGGATAGGATAGAGGATAGGATAGGATAGAGGATAGGATAGAGGATTGGATAGGATAGAGGATAGGATAGGATAGAGGATAAGATAGGATATATGATATTATAGGATGGAGGATACGATATTATAGAGGATAGGATAGGATAGACGATAGGATAGGATAGAGAATATTATAAGATAGTGGATAGGATAGGGTAGAGGATAGTATAAGATAGAGGATATGACAGGATAGTGTACAGGATAGTATAGAGGATAAGATAGGATAGAGAATAGGATGCGATAGAGGATAGGATATGATAGAGGATAGGATAGGATTGAGGATATGATAGGATAGATGATAGGATAGGATACAGGATAGGATAGGATTGAGGATAGGATAGGATAGATGATAGGATAGAGGATTGGATAGGATAGAGGATACCATACGATAGAGGATAGGCTAGGATAGAGGGTAGGATAGAGGATACGATACGATAGAGGATAGGATAGGATATATGATATTATAGGATGGAGGATACGATATTATAGAGGATAGGATATGATAGACGATAGGATAGGGGATTGGATAGGATAGAGGATATGATAGGATAGAGGATATGATAGGCTAGGATAGAGGATAGGATAGGATAGAGAATAGGATAGGATAGAGGATAGGATAGGATAGAGGATAGGATAGAGGATACGATACGATGGAGGATAGGATAGGATAAGGAACAGGATAGGATAGAGGATATGATAGGATAGAGGATAGGATAGGATTGAGGATAGGATAGGATACATGATAGGATAGGATAGAGGATAGGATAGAGGATTGGATAGGATAGAGGATTGGATAGGATAGAGGATTGGATAGGATAGAGGATAGGATAGAGGATAGGATAGAGGATTGGATAGGATAGAGGATAGGATAGGATGGAGGATAAGATACGGTAGAGGATAGGATAGGATAGAGGATAGGGTAGGATTGAGGATAGGATAGGATAGACGATAGGATAGAGGATATTATAGGATAGAGGATAGGATAGGATTGAGGATAGGATAAGATAGAGGATAGGATAGAATAGAGTACAGGATAGTATAGAGGATAAGATAGGACAGAGGATAGGATAGGATAGAGGATAGGATAGGACAGAGGATAGGATAGGATAGAGGATAGTGTAGGATAAGGATAGGATAGGGTAGAGGATAGGATAAGATAGAGGATAGGATAGGGTAGAGGATAGGATAAGATAGAGGATAGGATAGGGTAGAGGATAGGATAAGATAGAGGATAGGATAGAATAGAGTACAGGATAGTATAGAGGATAAGATAATATAGAGAATAGGATAGGATAGAGGATAGGACAGGATAGAGGATAGGATAGGATAGAGGACAGGATAGGATAGAGGATAGGATAGGATAGAGGATATGATAGGCTAGGATAGAGGATAGGATAGGATTGAGGATAGGATAGGATAGAGAATAGGATAGGATAGGATAGAGGATAGGATAGAGGACACGATACGATAGAGGATAGGATAGGATAGAGGATATGATAGGCTAGGATAGAGGATAGGATAGGATAGAGGATATGATAGGCTAGGATAGAGGATAGGATAGGATTGAGGATAGGATAGGATAGAGAATAGGATATTATAGAGGAAAGGATAGGATAGAGGATAGGATAGAGGATACGATACGATAGAGGATAGGATAGGATAGAGGATAGGATAGCATACAGGATAGGATAGGAAAGAGTATAAGATAGGATAGAGGATAGGATAGGATAGAGGATAGGATAGGATTGAGGATCGGTTAGGATAGAGGATAGGATAAGATAGACGATAGGATAGAGGATATTATAGGATAGAGGATAGGATAGGATTGAGGATAGGATAAGATAGAGGATAGGATAGAATAGAGTACAGGATAGTATAGAGTACAGGATAGTATAGAGGATAAGATAATATAGAGAATAGGATGGGATAGAGGATAGGACAGGATAGAGGATAGGATAGGATAGAGGATAGGATAGGATAGAGGATACGAAACGATAGAGGATAGGATAGGATATATGATATTATAGGATGGATGATACGATATTATAGAGGATAGGATAGGATAGACGATAGGATAGAGGATATGATAGGATACAGGATAGTATAGGATAGAGGATAGGATAGGATAGAGGATAGGATAGGATTGAGGATAGGATAGGACAGAGGATAGGATAGGATAGAGGATAGGATAGGATAGAGGATAGGATAGGATTGAGGATAGGATAGGACAGAGAATAGGATACAATAGAGAATAGGATAGGATATAGGATAGGATAGGATAGAGGATATGGTAGGATAGAGGATAGGATAGGATTGACGATAGGATAGGATACATGATAGGATAGGATAGAGGATAGGATCGAGGATTGGATAGGATAGAGGATTGGATAGGATAGAGGATAGGATAGAGTATTGGATAGGATTGAGGATATTATGGGATAGAGGATAGGATAGGACATGATAGGATAGTGGATAGGATAGGATAGAGGATAGGATAAGATAGAGGATAGGATAGGAAATATGATATTATAGGATGGAGGATACGATATTACAGAGGATAGGATAGGGTAGAGGATAGGATAGGGTAGAGGATAGGATAAGATAGAGGATAGGATAGAATAGAGGATAAGATAGGATATATGATATTATAGGATGGAGGATACGATATTATAGAGGATAGTATAGGATAGAGGATAGGATAGGGTAGAGGATAGAATAAGATAGAGGATAGGATAGGGTAGAGGATAGGATAAGATAGGGGATAGGATAGAATAGAGTACAGGATAGTATAGAGGATAAGATAATATAGAGAATAGGATAGGATAGAGGATAGGACAGGATAGAGGATAGGATAGGATAGAAGATAGGATAGGATAGAGGATAGGATAGGATAGAGGATATGATAGGATTGAGGATCGGATAGGATAGACGATAGGATAGGGTAGATGATAGGATAGGATAGAGGATATGATAGGCTAGGATAGAGGATAGGATAGGATTGAGGATAGGATAGGATAGAGAATAGGATAGGATAGGATAGAGGATAGGATAGAGGATACGATACGATAGAGGATAGCATAGGATAGAGGATATGATAGGCTAGGATAGAGGATAGGATAGGATAGAGGATATGATAGGCTAGGATAGAGGATAGGATAGGATTGAGGATAGTATAAGATAGAGGATAGGATGGAATAGAGTACAGGATAGTATAGAGGATAAGATAGTATAGAGGATAAGATAGGATAGAGGATAGGATAGGATAGAGGATAGGATAGGATAGAGGATATGATAGGCTAGGATAGAGGATAGGATAGGATAGAGGATAGGATAGGATAGAGGATAGGATGGAGGATAGGATAGGATATATGATATTATAGGATGGAGGATACGATATTATAGAGGATAGGATAGGATAGACGATAGGATAGGAGTTTGGATAGGATAGAGGATATGATAGGATAGAGGATAGGATAGGATTGAGGATAGGATAGGATACATGATAGGATAGGATAGAGGATAGGATAGAGGATTGGATAGGATAGAGGATTGGATAGGATAGAGGATAGGATAGAGGATTGGATAGGATTGAGGATATTATGGGATAGAGGATAGGATAGGACAGGATAGGATAGAGGATAGGATAGGATAGAGGATATGATAGGCTAGGATAGAGGATAGGATAGGATTGAGGATAGGATAGGATAGAGAATAGGATATTATAGAGGAAAGGATAGGATAGAGGATAGGATAGAGGATACGATACGATAGAGGATAGGATAGGATAGAGGATAGGATAGCATACAGGATAGGATAGGAAAGAGTATAAGATAGGATAGAGGATAGGATAGGATAGAGGATAGGATAGGATTGAGGATCGGTTAGGATAGAGGATAGGATAAGATAGACGATAGGATAGAGGATATTATAGGATAGAGGATAGGATAGGATTGAGGATAGGATAAGATAGAGGATAGGATAGAATAGAGTACAGGATAGTATAGAGTACAGGATAGTATAGAGGATAAGATAATATAGAGAATAGGATGGGATAGAGGATAGGACAGGATAGAGGATAGGATAGGATAGAGGATAGGATAGGATAGAGGATACGAAACGATAGAGGATAGGATAGGATATATGATATTATAGGATGGATGATACGATATTATAGAGGATAGGATAGGATAGACGATAGGATAGAGGATATGATAGGATACAGGATAGTATAGGATAGAGGATAGGATAGGATAGAGGATAGGATAGGATTGAGGATAGGATAGGACAGAGGATAGGATAGGATAGAGGATAGGATAGGATAGAGGATAGGATAGGATTGAGGATAGGATAGGACAGAGAATAGGATACAATAGAGAATAGGATAGGATATAGGATAGGATAGGATAGAGGATATGGTAGGATAGAGGATAGGATAGGATTGACGATAGGATAGGATACATGATAGGATAGGATAGAGGATAGGATCGAGGATTGGATAGGATAGAGGATTGGATAGGATAGAGGATAGGATAGAGTATTGGATAGGATTGAGGATATTATGGGATAGAGGATAGGATAGGACATGATAGGATAGTGGATAGGATAGGATAGAGGATAGGATAAGATAGAGGATAGGATAGGAAATATGATATTATAGGATGGAGGATACGATATTACAGAGGATAGGATAGGGTAGAGGATAGGATAGGGTAGAGGATAGGATAAGATAGAGGATAGGATAGAATAGAGGATAAGATAGGATATATGATATTATAGGATGGAGGATACGATATTATAGAGGATAGTATAGGATAGAGGATAGGATAGGGTAGAGGATAGAATAAGATAGAGGATAGGATAGGGTAGAGGATAGGATAAGATAGGGGATAGGATAGAATAGAGTACAGGATAGTATAGAGGATAAGATAATATAGAGAATAGGATAGGATAGAGGATAGGACAGGATAGAGGATAGGATAGGATAGAAGATAGGATAGGATAGAGGATAGGATAGGATAGAGGATATGATAGGATTGAGGATCGGATAGGATAGACGATAGGATAGGGTAGATGATAGGATAGGATAGAGGATATGATAGGCTAGGATAGAGGATAGGATAGGATTGAGGATAGGATAGGATAGAGAATAGGATAGGATAGGATAGAGGATAGGATAGAGGATACGATACGATAGAGGATAGCATAGGATAGAGGATATGATAGGCTAGGATAGAGGATAGGATAGGATAGAGGATATGATAGGCTAGGATAGAGGATAGGATAGGATTGAGGATAGTATAAGATAGAGGATAGGATGGAATAGAGTACAGGATAGTATAGAGGATAAGATAGTATAGAGGATAAGATAGGATAGAGGATAGGATAGGATAGAGGATAGGATAGGATAGAGGATATGATAGGCTAGGATAGAGGATAGGATAGGATAGAGGATAGGATAGGATAGAGGATAGGATGGAGGATAGGATAGGATATATGATATTATAGGATGGAGGATACGATATTATAGAGGATAGGATAGGATAGACGATAGGATAGGAGTTTGGATAGGATAGAGGATATGATAGGATAGAGGATAGGATAGGATTGAGGATAGGATAGGATACATGATAGGATAGGATAGAGGATAGGATAGAGGATTGGATAGGATAGAGGATTGGATAGGATAGAGGATAGGATAGAGGATTGGATAGGATTGAGGATATTATGGGATAGAGGATAGGATAGGACAGGATAGGATAGAGGATAGGATAGGATAGAGGATAGGATAGGATAGAGGATAGGATAGGATAGAGGATAGGATAGGATAGAGGATAGGATAGGATAGAGGATAGGATAGGATAGAGGATAGGATAGGATAGAGGATAGGATAGGATAGAGGATAGGATAGGATAGAGGATAGGATAGGATAGAGGATAGGATAGGATATATGATATTATAGGATGGAGGGTACGATATTACAGAGGATAGGATAGGGTAGAGGATAGGATAGGGTGGAGGATAGGATAAGATAGAGGATAGGATAGAATAGAGGATAAGATAGGATATATGATATTATAGGATGGAGGATACGATATTATAGAGGATAGTAAAGGATAGAGGATAGGCTATGATAGAGGATAGGATAGGATAGGATAGAGAATAGGATATTATAGAGGAAAGGATAGGATAGAGGATAGGATAGAGGATAGGATAGGATAGAGGATAGGATAGGATACAGGATAGGATAGGAAAGAGTATAAGATAGGATAGAGGATAGGATAGGATAGAGGATAGGATAGGATAGAGGATATGATAGGCTAGGACAGAGGATAGGATAGGATAGAGGATAGGATAGGATAGAGGATAGGATAGGATAGAGGATATGATAGGCTAGGATAGAGGATAGGATAGGATTGAGGATGGGATAGGATAGAGGATAGGATAGGATTGAGGATCGGATAGGATAGAGGATAGGATAAGATAGACGATAGGATAGAGGATATTATAGGATAGAGGATAGCATAGGATTGAGGATAGGATAAGATAGAGGATAGGATAGAATAGAGTACAGGATAGTATAGAGGATAATGTAGGACAGAGGATAGGATAGGATAGAGGATAGGATAGGACAGAGGATAGGATAGGATAGAGGATAGTGTAGGATAGAGGATAGGATAGGGTAGAGGATAGGATAAGATAGAGGATAGGATAGGATAGAGGATAGGATAGGATAGAGGATAGGATAGGATATATGATATTATAGGATGGAGGATACGATATTACAGAGGATAGGATAGGGTAGAGGATAGGATAGGGTAGAGGATAGGATAAGATAGAGGATAGGATAGAATAGAGGATAAGATAGGATAAATGATATTATAGGATGGAGGATACGATATTATAGAGGATAGTATAGGATAGAGGATAGGATAGGGTAGAGCATAGGATAAGATAGAGGATAGGATAGGGTAGAGGATAGGATAAGATAGAGGATAGGATAGAATAGAGTACAGGATAGTATAGAGGATAAGATAATATAGAGAATAGGATAGGATAGAGGATAGGACAGGATAGAGGATAGGATAGGATAGAGGATAGGATAGGATAGAGGATAGGATAGGATAGAGGATATGATAGGCTAGGATAGAGGATAGGATAGGATAGAGTATAGGATAGGATAGTTGATAGGATAGGATAGAGGATATGATAGGCTAGGATAGAGGATAGGATAGGATTGAGGATAGGATAGGATAGAGAATAGGATAGGATAGGATAGAGGATAGGATAGAGGATACGATACGATAGAGGATAGGATAGGATAGAGGATAGGATAGGATAGAGGATATGATAGGCTAGGATAGAGGATAGGATAGGATTGAGGATAGGATAGGATAGAGAATAGGATATTATAGAGGAAAGGATAGGATAGAGGATAGGATAGAGGATACGATACGATAGAGGATAGGATAGGATAGAGGATAGGATAGCATACAGGATAGGATAGGAAAGAGTATAAGATAGGATAGAGGATAGGATAGGATAGAGGATAGGATAGGATAGAGGATATGATAGGCTAGGATAGAGGATAGGATAGGATTGAGGATAGGATAGGATAGAGGATAGGATAGGATTGAGGATCGGATAGGATAGAGGATAGGATAGGATAGACGATAGGATAGAGGATATTATAGGATAGAGGATAGGATAGGATTGAGGATAGGATAAGATAGAGGATAGGATAGAATAGAGTACAGGATAGTATAGAGGATAAGATAGGACAGAGGATAGGATAGGATAGAGGATAGGATAGGACAGAGGATAGGATAGGATAGAGGATAGTGTAGGATAAGGATAGGATAGGGTAGAGGATAGGATAAGATAGAGGATAGGATAGGGTAGAGGATAGGATAAGATAGAGGATAGGATAGAATAGAGTACAGGATAGTATAGAGGATAAGATAATATAGAGAATAGGATAGGATAGAGGATAGGACAGGATAGAGGATAGGATAGGATAGAGGATAGGATAGGATAGAGGATACGAAACGATAGAGGATAGGATAGGATATATGATATTATAGGATGGAGGATACGATATTATAGAGGATAGGATAGGATAGACGATACGATAGGAGTTTGGATAGGATAGAGGATAGGATAGGATAGAGGATAGGATAGGATTGAGGATAGGATAGGATAGAGGATATGATAGGCTAGGATAGAGGATAGGATATGATTGAGGATAGGATAGGATAGAGGATAGGATAGGATAGAGGATAGGATAGGATAGAGGATAGGATAGAGGATTGGATAGGATAGAGGATAGGATAGGATAGAGGATAAGATAGGATATATGATATTATAGGATGGAGGATACGATATTATAGAGGATAGGATAGGATAGACGATAGGATAGGATAGAGAATATTATAAGATAGTGGATAGGATAGGGTAGAGGATAGTATAAGATAGAGGATATGACAGGATAGTGTACAGGATAGTATAGAGGATAAGATAGGATAGAGAAGAGGATGCGATAGAGGATAGGATAGGATAGAGGATAGGATAGGATTGAGGATATGATAGGATAGATGATAGGATAGGATACAGGATAGGATAGGATTGAGGATAGGATAGGATAGATGATAGGATAGAGGATTGGATAGGATAGAGGATATTATGGGATAGAGGATAGAGGATAGGATAGGATAGAGGATAGGATAGGATAGAGGATAGGATAGGATAGAGGATAGGATAGGATAGAGGATAGGATAGGATAGAGGATAGGATAGGATAGAGGATAGGATAGGATAGAGGATAGGATAGGATAGAGAATAGGATATTATAGAGGAAAGGATAGGATAGAGGATAGGATAGAGGATACGATACGATAGAGGATAGGATAGGATAGAGGATAGGATAGCATACAGGATAGGATAGGAAAGAGTATAAGGTAGGATAGAGGATAGGATAGGATAGAGGATAGGATAGGATAGAGGATATGATAGGCTAGGATAGAGGATAGGATAGGATTGAGGATAGGATAGGATAGAGGATAGGATAGGATTGAGGATCGGATAGGATAGAGGATAGGATAGGATAGACGATAGGATAGAGGATATTATAGGATAGAGGATAGGATAGGATTGAGGATAGGATAAGATAGAGGATAGGATAGAATAGAGTACAGGATAGTATAGAGGATAAGATAGGACAGAGGATAGGATAGGATAGAGGATAGGATAGGACAGAGGATAGGATAGGATAGAGGATAGTGTAGGATAAGGATAGGATAGGGTAGAGGATAGGATAAGATAGAGGATAGGATAGGGTAGAGGATAGGATAAGATAGAGGATAGGATAGAATAGAGTACAGGATAGTATAGAGGATAAGATAATATAGAGAATAGGATAGGATAGAGGATAGGACAGGATAGAGGATAGGATAGGATAGAGGATAGGATAGGATAGAGGATACGAAACGATAGAGGATAGGATAGGATATATGATATTATAGGATGGAGGATACGATATTATAGAGGATAGGATAGGATAGACGATACGATAGGAGTTTGGATAGGATAGAGGATAGGATAGGATAGAGGATAGGATAGGATTGAGGATAGGATAGGATAGAGGATATGATAGGCTAGGATAGAGGATAGGATAGGATTGAGGATAGGATAGGATAGAGGATAGGATAGGATAGAGGATAGGATAGGATAGAGGATAGGATAGAGGATTGGATAGGATAGAGGATAGGATAGGATAGAGGATAAGATAGGAAAATGATATTATAGGATGGAGGATACGATATTATAGAGGATTGGATAGGATAGAGGATACCATACGATAGAGGATAGGCTAGGATAGAGGATACGATACGATAGAGGATAGGATAGGATATATGATATTATAGGATGGAGGATACGATATCATAGAGGATAGGATAGGATAGACGATAGGATAGGGGATTGGATAGGATAGAGGATATGATAGGATAGAGAATAGGATAGGATAGAGGATAGGATAGGATTGAGGGTAGGATAGGATAGAGGATAGGATAGGATAGAGGATAGGATAGGATAGAGGATAGGACAGGATAGAGGATAGGATAGGATATATGATATTATAGGATGGAGGATACGATATTACAGAGGATAGGATAGGGTAGAGGATAGGATAGGTTAGAGGATAGGATAAGATAGAGGATAGGATAGAATAGAGGATAAGATAGGATAAATGATATTATAGGATGGAGGATACGATATTATAGAGGATAGTATAGGATAGAGGATAGGATAGGGTAGAGCATAGGATAAGATAGAGGATAGGATAGGGTAGAGGATAGGATAAGATAGAGGATAGGATAGAATAGAGTACAGGATAGTATAGAGGATAAGATAATATAGAGAATAGGATAGGATAGAGGATAGGACAGGATAGAGGATAGGATAGGATAGAGGATAGGATAGGATAGAGGATAGGATAGGATAGAGGATATGATAGGCTAGGATAGAGGATAGGATAGGATAGAGTATAGGATAGGATAGTTGATAGGATAGGATAGAGGATATGATAGGCTAGGATAGAGGATAGGATAGGATTGAGGATAGGATAGGATAGAGAATAGGATAGGATAGGATAGAGGATAGGATAGAGGATACGATACGATAGAGGATAGGATAGGATAGAGGATATGATAGGCTAGGATAGAGGATAGGATAGGATTGAGGATAGGATAGGATAGAGAATAGGATAGGATAGGATAGAGGATAGGATAGAGGATAGGATAGAGGATACGATACGATAGAGGATAGGATAGGATAGAGGATATGATAGGCTAGGATAGAGGATAGGATAGGATAGAGGATATGATAGGCTAGGATAGAGGATAGGATAGGATTGAGGATGGGATAGGATAGAGAATAGGATATTATAGAGGAAAGGATAGGATAGAGGATAGGATAGAGGATACGATACGATAGAGGATAGGATACGATAGAGGATAGGATAGCATACAGGATAGGATAGGAAAGAGTATAAGGTAGGATAGAGGATAGGAAAGGATAGAGGATAGGATAGGATAGAGGATATGATAGGCTAGGATAGAGGATAGGATAGGATTGAGGATAGGATAGGATAGAGGATAGGATAGGATTGAGGATCGGATAGGATAGAGGATAGGATAGGATAGACGATAGGATAGAGGATATTATAGGATAGAGGATAGGATAGGATTGAGGATAGGATAAGATAGAGGATAGGATAGAATAGAGTACAGGATAGTATAGAGGATAAGATAGGACAGAGGATAGGATAGGATAGAGGATAGGATAGGACAGAGGATAGGATAGGATAGAGGATAGTGTAGGATAAGTATAGGATAGGGTAGAGGATAGGATAAGATAGAGGATAGGATAGGGTAGAGGATAGGATAGGAGTTTGGATAGGATAGAGGATAGGATAGGATAGAGGATAGGATAGGATTGAGGATAGGATAGGATAGAGGATATGATCGGCTAGGATAGAGGATAGGATAGGATTGAGGATAGGATAGGATAGAGGATAGGATAGGATAGAGGATAGGATAGGATAGAGGATAGGATAGAGGATTGGATAGGATAGAGGATAGGATAGGATAGAGGATAAGATAGGATATATGATATTATAGGATGGAGGATACGATATTATAGAGGATTGGATACGATAGACGATACGATAGGAGTTTGGATAGGATAGAGGATAGGATAGGATAGAGGATAGGATAGGATTGAGGATAGGATAGGATAGAGGATATGATAGGATAGAGGATAGTATAGGATAGAGGATAGGATAGGATAGAGGATAGGATAGGATTGAGGATAGGATAGGACAGAGGATAGGATAGGATAGAGGATAGGATAGGATAGAGGATAGGATAGGATTGAGGATAGGAAAGGACAGAGAATAGGATAGGATAGAGGATAGGATAGGATATAGGATAGGATAGGATAGAGGATATGGTAGGATAGAGGATAGGATAGGATTGAGGATAGGATAGGATACATGATAGGATAGGATAGAGGATAGGATAGAGGATTGGATAGGATAGGGGATTGGATAGGATAGAGGATAGGATAGAGGATTGGATAGGATTGAGGATATTATGGGATAAAGGATAGGATAGGACAGGATAGGATAGAGGATAGGATAGGATAGAGGATAGGATAGGATAGAGGATAGGATAGGATATATGATATTATAGGATGGAGGATACGATATTACAGAGGATAGGATAGGGTAGAGTATAGGATAAGATAGAGGATAGGATAGAATAGTGGATAAGATAGGATATATGATATTATGGGATGGAGGATACGATATTATAGAGGATAGTATAGGGTAGAGGCTAGGCTAGGATAGAGGATAGGATAGGATTGAGGATAGGATAGGATAGAGAATGGGATATTATAGAGGAAAGGATAGGATAGAGGATAGGATAGTGGATACGATACGATAGAGGATAGGATAGGATAGAGGATAGGATAGGATACAGGATAGGATAGGAAAGAGTATAAGATAGGATAGAGGATAGGATAGGATAGAGGATAGGATAGGATAGAGGATATGATAGGCTAGGACAGAGGATAGGATAGGATAGAGGAAAGGATAGGATAGAGGATAGGATAGGATAGAGGATATGATAGGCTAGGATAGAGGATAGGATAGGATTGAGGATAGGATAGGATAGAGGATAGGATAGGATTGAGGATCGGATAGGATAGAGGATAGGATAAGATAGACGATAGGATAGAGGATATTCTAGGATAGAGGATAGGATAGGATGTAGGATAGGATAAGATAGAGGATAGGATAGAATAGAGTACAGGATAGTATAGAGGATAAGATAGGACAGAGGATAGGATAGGATAGAGGATAGGATATTACAGAGGATAGGATAGGATAGAGGATAGTGTAGGATAGAGGATAGGATAGGGTAGAGGATAGGATAAGATAGAGGATAGGATAGGGTAGAGGATAGGATAAGATAGAGGATAGGATAGAATAGAGTACAGGATAGTATAGAGGATAAGATAATATAGAGAATAGGATAGGATAGAGGATAGGACAGGATAGAGGATAGGATAGGATAGAGGATAGGATAGGATAGAGGATACGAAACGATAGAGGATAGGATAGGATATATGATATTATAGGATGGAGGATACGATATTATAGAGGATAGGATAGGATAGAGGATAGGATAGGATAGAGGATAGGATAGGATTGAGGATAGGATAGGATAGAGGATATGATAGGCTAGGATAGAGGATAGGATAGGATAGAGGATAGGATAGGATAGAGGATAGGATAGGATAGAGGATAGGATAGAGGATTGGATAGGATAGAGGATAGGATAGGATAGAGGATAAGATAGGATATATGATATTATAGGATGGAGGATACGATATTATAGAGGATAGGATAGGATAGACGATAGGATAGGATAGAGAATATTATAAGATAGTGGATAGGATAGGGTAGAGGATAGTATAAGATAGAGGATATGACAGGATAGTGTACAGGATAGTATAGAGGATAAGATAGGATAGAGAATAGGATGCGATAGAGGATAGGATATGATAGAGGATAGGATAGGATTGAGGATATGATAGGATAGATGATAGGATAGGATACAGGATAGGATAGGATTGAGGATAGGATAGGATAGATGATAGGATAGAGGATTGGATAGGATAGAGGATACCATACGATAGAGGATAGGCTAGGATAGAGGGTAGGATAGAGGATACGATACGATAGAGGATAGGATAGGATATATGATATTATAGGATGGAGGATACGATATTATAGAGGATAGGATATGATAGACGATAGGATAGGGGATTGGATAGGATAGAGGATATGATAGGATAGAGGATATGATAGGCTAGGATAGAGGATAGGATAGGATAGAGAATAGGATAGGATAGAGGATAGGATAGGATAGAGGATAGGATAGAGGATACGATACGATGGAGGATAGGATACGATAAGGAACAGGATAGGATAGAGGATATGATAGGATAGAGGATAGGATAGGATTGAGGATAGGATAGGATACATGATAGGATAGGATAGAGGATACGATAGAGGATTGGATAGGATAGAGGATTGGATAGGATAGAGGATAGGATAGAGGATAGGATAGAGGATTGGATAGGATAGAGGATAGGATAGGATGGAGGATAAGATACGGTAGAGGATAGGATAGGATAGAGGATAGGGTAGGATTGAGGATAGGATAGGATAGACGATAGGATAGAGGATATTATAGGATAGAGGATAGGATAGGATTGAGGATAGGATAAGATAGAGGATAGGATAGAATAGAGTACAGGATAGTATAGAGGATAAGATAGGACAGAGGATAGGATAGGATAGAGGATAGGATAGGACAGAGGATAGGATAGGATAGGATAGAGGATAGGATAGGATAGAGAATAGGATAGGATAGAGGATAGGATAGGATAGAAGATAGGATAGAGGATACGATACGATAGAGAATAGGATAGGATAGAGGATAGGATAGGATAGAGGGTAGGATAGAGGATTGGATAGGATTGAGTATAGGATAGAGGATTGGATAGGATAGAGGATTGGATAGGATAGAGGATACGATACGATAGAGGATAGGATAGGATAGAGGATGGGATAGGACAGAGGATAGGATAGGATAGAGGATAGGATAGGATAGAGGATAGGATAGGATAGAGGATATGATAGAGGATAGGACAGGATTGAGGATAGGATAGGATAGAGGATAGGATAGGACAGAGGATAGGATAGAGGATATTATAGGAGAGAGGATATTATAGGATAGAGGATAGGATACGATTGAGGATAGGATTGGATACAGGATCGGATAGGATATATGATATTATAGGTTTTGAGGATACGATATTATAGAGGATAGGATAGGATAGAGGATAGGATAGGGTAGAGGATAGGATAGAGGATATTATAGGAGAGAGGACATTATAGGATAGAGGATAGGATAGGGTAGAGCATAGGATAAGATAGAGGATAGGATAGGGTAGAGGATAGGATAAGATAGAGGATAGGATAGAATAGAGTACAGGATAGTATAGGGGATAAGATAATATAGAGAATAGGATAGGATAGAGGATAGGACAGGATAGAGGATAGGATAGGATAGAGGATAGGATAGGATAGAGGATACGAAACGATAGAGGATAGGATAGGATATATGATATTATAGGATGGAGGATACGATATTATAGAGGATAGGATAGGATAGACGATACGATAGGAGTTTGGATAGGATAGAGGATAGGATAGGATAGAGGATAGGATAGGATTGAGGATAGGATAGGATAGAGGATATGATAGGATAGAGGATAGTATAGGATAGAGGATAGGATACGATAGAGGATAGGATAGGATTGAGGATAGGATAGGACAGAGGATAGGATAGGATAGAGGATAGGATAGGATAGAGGATAGGATAGGATTGAGGATAGGAAAGGACAGAGAATAGGATAGGATAGAGGATAGGATAGGATATAGGATAGGATAGGATAGAGGATATGGTAGGATAGAGGATAGGATAGGATTGAGGATAGGATAGGATACATGATAGGATAGGATAGAGGATAGGATAGAGGATTGGATAGGATAGGGGATTGGAAAGGATAGAGGATAGGATAGAGGATTGGATAGGATTGAGGATATTATGGGATAAAGGATAGGATAGGACAGGATAGGATAGAGGATAGGATAGGATAGAGGATTGGATAGGATAGAGGATAGGATAGGATAGAGGATAGGATAGGATAGAGGATAGGATAGGATATATGATATTATAGGATGGAGGATACGATATTACAGAGGATAGGATAGGGTAGAGTATAGGATAAGATAGAGGATAGGATAGAATAGTGGATAAGATAGGATATATGATATTATGGGATGGAGGATACGATATTATAGAGGATAGTATAGGGTAGAGGCTAGGCTAGGATAGAGGATAGGATAGGATTGAGGATAGGATAGGATAGAGAATGGGATATTATAGAGGAAAGGATAGGATAGAGGATAGGATAGTGGATACGATACGATAGAGGATAGGATAGGATAGAGGATAGGATAGGATACAGGATAGGATAGGAAAGAGTATAAGATAGGATAGAGGATAGGATAGGATAGAGGATAGGATAGGATAGTGGATATGATAGGCTAGGACAGAGGATAGGATAGGATAGAGGAAAGGATAGGATAGAGGATAGGATAGGATAGAGGATATGATAGGCTAGGATAGAGGATAGGATAGGATTGAGGATAGGATAGGATAGAGGATAGGATAGGATTGAGGATCGGATAGGATAGAGGATAGGATAAGATAGACGATAGGATAGAGGATATTCTAGGATAGAGGATAGGATAGGATTGAGGATAGGATAAGATAGAGGATAGGATAAGATAGAGGATAGGATAGAATAGAGTACAGGATAGTATAGAGGATAAGATAGGACAGAGGATAGGATAGGATAGAGGATAGGATAGGACAGAGGATAGGATAGGATAGAGGATAGTGTAGGATAGAGGATAGGATAGGGTAGAGGATAGGATAAGATAGAGGATAGGATAGGGTAGAGGATAGGATAAGATAGAGGATAGGATAGAATAGAGTACAGGATAGTATAGAGGATAAGATAATATAGAGAATAGGATAGGATAGAGGATAGGACAGGATAGAGGATAGGATAGGATAGAGGATAGGATAGGATAGAGGATACGAAACGATAGAGGATAGGATAGGATATATGATATTATAGGATGGAGGATACGATATTATAGAGGATAGGATAGGATAGAGGATAGGATAGGATAGAGGATAGGATAGGATTGAGGATAGGATAGGATAGAGGATATGATAGGCTAGGATAGAGGATAGGATAGGATAGAGAATAGGATAGGATAGAGGATAGGATAGGATAGAGGATAGGATAGAGGATACGATACGATGGAGGATAGGATAGGATAAGGAACAGGATAGGATAGAGGATATGATAGGATAGAGGATAGGATAGGATTGAGGATAGGATAGGATACATGATAGGATAGGATAGAGGATAGGATAGAGGATTGGATAGGATAGAGGATTGGATAGGATAGAGGATTGGATAGGATAGAGGATAGGATAGAGGATAGGATAGAGGATTGGATAGGATAGAGGATAGGATAGGATTGAGGATAGGATAAGATAGAGGATAGGATAGAATAGAGTACAGGATAGTATAGAGGATAAGATAGGACAGAGGATAGGATAGGATAGAGGATAGGATAGGACAGAGGATAGGATAGGATAGGATAGAGGATATTATAGGATAGAGGATAGGATAGGATTGAGGATAGGATAAGATAGAGGATAGGATAGAATAGAGTACAGGATAGTATAGAGGATAAGATAGGACAGAGGATAGGATAGGATAGAGGATAGGATAGGACAGAGGATAGGATAGGATAGAGGATAGTGTAGGAAAAGGATAGGATAGGGTAGAGGATAGGATAAGATAGAGGATAGGATAGGGTAGAGGATAGGATAAGATAGAGGATAGGATAGGGTAGAGGATAGGATAAGATAGAGGATAGGATAGAATAGAGTACAGGATAGTATAGAGGATAAGATAATATAGAGAATAGGATAGGATAGAGGATAGGACAGGATAGAGGATAGGATAGGATAGAGGACAGGATAGGATAGAGGATAGGATAGGATAGAGGATATGATAGGCTAGGATAGAGGATAGGATAGGATTGAGGATAGGATAGGATAGAGAATAGGATAGGATAGGATAGAGGATAGGATAGAGGACACGATACGATAGAGGATAGGATAGGATAGAGGATATGATAGGCTAGGATAGAGGATAGGATAGGATAGAGGATATGATAGGCTAGGATAGAGGATAGGATAGGATTGAGGATAGGATAGGATAGAGAATAGGATATTATAGAGGAAAGGATAGGATAGAGGATAGGATAGAGGATACGATACGATAGAGGATAGGATAGGATAGAGGATAGGATAGCATACAGGATAGGATAGGAAAGAGTATAAGATAGGATAGAGGATAGGATAGGATAGAGGATAGGATAGGATTGAGGATCGGTTAGGATAGAGGATAGGATAAGATAGACGATAGGATAGAGGATATTATAGGATAGAGGATAGGATAGGATTGAGGATAGGATAAGATAGAGGATAGGATAGAATAGAGTACAGGATAGTATAGAGGATGAGATAGGACAGAGGATAGGATAGGATAGAGGATAGGATAGGACAGAGGATAGGATAGGATAGAGGATAGTGTAGGATAGAGGATAGGATAGGGTAGAGGATAGGATAAGATAGAGGATAGGATAGGGTAGAGGATAGGATAAGATAGAGGATAGGATAGAATAGAGTACAGGATAGTATAGAGGATAAGATAATATAGAGAATAGGATGGGATAGAGGATAGGACAGGATAGAGGATAGGATAGGATAGAGGATAGGATAGGATAGAGGATACGAAACGATAGAGGATAGGATAGGATATATGATATTATAGGATGGATGATACGATATTATAGAGGATAGGATAGGATAGACGATAGGATAGAGGATATGATAGGATACAGGATAGTATAGGATAGAGGATAGGATAGGATAGAGGATAGGATAGGATTGAGGATAGGATAGGACAGAGGATAGGATAGGATAGAGGATAGGATAGGATAGAGGATAGGATAGGATTGAGGATAGGATAGGACAGAGAATAGGATACAATAGAGAATAGGATAGGATATAGGATAGGATAGGATAGAGGATATGGTAGGATAGAGGATAGGATAGGATTGACGATAGGATAGGATACATGATAGGATAGGATAGAGGATAGGATCGAGGATTGGATAGGATAGAGGATTGGATAGGATAGAGGATAGGATAGAGTATTGGATAGGATTGAGGATATTATGGGATAGAGGATAGGATAGGACATGATAGGATAGTGGATAGGATAGGATAGAGGATAGGATAAGATAGAGGATAGGATAGGAAATATGATATTATAGGATGGAGGATACGATATTACAGAGGATAGGATAGGGTAGAGGATAGGATAGGGTAGAGGATAGGATAAGATAGAGGATAGGATAGAATAGAGGATAAGATAGGATATATGATATTATAGGATGGAGGATACGATATTATAGAGGATAGTATAGGATAGAGGATAGGATAGGGTAGAGGATAGAATAAGATAGAGGATAGGATAGGGTAGAGGATAGGATAAGATAGGGGATAGGATAGAATAGAGTACAGGATAGTATAGAGGATAAGATAATATAGAGAATAGGATAGGATAGAGGATAGGACAGGATAGAGGATAGGATAGGATAGAAGATAGGATAGGATAGAGGATAGGATAGGATAGAGGATATGATAGGATTGAGGATCGGATAGGATAGACGATAGGATAGGGTAGATGATAGGATAGGATAGAGGATATGATAGGCTAGGATAGAGGATAGGATAGGATTGAGGATAGGATAGGATAGAGAATAGGATAGGATAGGATAGAGGATAGGATAGAGGATACGATACGATAGAGGATAGCATAGGATAGAGGATATGATAGGCTAGGATAGAGGATAGGATAGGATAGAGGATATGATAGGCTAGGATAGAGGATAGGATAGGATTGAGGATAGTATAAGATAGAGGATAGGATGGAATAGAGTACAGGATAGTATAGAGGATAAGATAGTATAGAGGATAAGATAGGATAGAGGATAGGATAGGATAGAGGATAGGATAGGATAGAGGATATGATAGGCTAGGATAGAGGATAGGATAGGATAGAGGATAGGATAGGATAGAGGATAGGATGGAGGATAGGATAGGATATATGATATTATAGGATGGAGGATACGATATTATAGAGGATAGGATAGGATAGACGATAGGATAGGAGTTTGGATAGGATAGAGGATATGATAGGATAGAGGATAGGATAGGATTGAGGATAGGATAGGATACATGATAGGATAGGATAGAGGATAGGATAGAGGATTGGATAGGATAGAGGATTGGATAGGATAGAGGATAGGATAGAGGATTGGATAGGATTGAGGATATTATGGGATAGAGGATAGGATAGGACAGGATAGGATAGAGGATAGGATAGGATAGAGGATAGGATAGGATAGAGGATAGGATAGGATAGAGGATAGGATAGGATAGAGGATAGGATAGGATAGAGGATAGGATAGGATAGAGGATAGGATAGGATAGAGGATAGGATAGGATAGAGGATAGGATAGGATAGAGGATAGGATAGGATAGAGGATAGGATAGGATATATGATATTATAGGATGGAGGGTACGATATTACAGAGGATAGGATAGGGTAGAGGATAGGATAGGGTGGAGGATAGGATAAGATAGAGGATAGGATAGAATAGAGGATAAGATAGGATATATGATATTATAGGATGGAGGATACGATATTATAGAGGATAGTAAAGGATAGAGGATAGGCTATGGTAGAGGATAGGATAGGATAGGATAGAGAATAGGATATTATAGAGGAAAGGATAGGATAGAGGATAGGATAGAGGATAGGATAGGATAGAGGATAGGATAGGATACAGGATAGGATAGGAAAGAGTATAAGATAGGATAGAGGATAGGATAGGATAGAGGATAGGATAGGATAGAGGATATGATAGGCTAGGACAGAGGATAGGATAGGATAGAGGATAGGATAGGATAGAGGATAGGATAGGATAGAGGATATGATAGGCTAGGATAGAGGATAGGATAGGATTGAGGATGGGATAGGATAGAGGATAGGATAGGATTGAGGATCGGATAGGATAGAGGATAGGATAAGATAGACGATAGGATAGAGGATATTATAGGATAGAGGATAGCATAGGATTGAGGATAGGATAAGATAGAGGATAGGATAGAATAGAGTACAGGATAGTATAGAGGATAATGTAGGACAGAGGATAGGATAGGATAGAGGATAGGATAGGACAGAGGATAGGATAGGATAGAGGATAGTGTAGGATAGAGGATAGGATAGGGTAGAGGATAGGATAAGATAGAGGATAGGATAGGATAGAGGATAGGATAGGATAGAGGATAGGATAGGATATATGATATTATAGGATGGAGGATACGATATTACAGAGGATAGGATAGGGTAGAGGATAGGATAGGGTAGAGGATAGGATAAGATAGAGGATAGGATAGAATAGAGGATAAGATAGGATAAATGATATTATAGGATGGAGGATACGATATTATAGAGGATAGTATAGGATAGAGGATAGGATAGGGTAGAGCATAGGATAAGATAGAGGATAGGATAGGGTAGAGGATAGGATAAGATAGAGGATAGGATAGAATAGAGTACAGGATAGTATAGAGGATAAGATAATATAGAGAATTGGATAGGATAGAGGATAGGATAGGATTGAGGATAGGATAGGGTAGAGAATAGGATAGGATAGAGGATAGGATAGGATAGAGGATAGGATAGAATAGAGGATAGGATAGGACAGAGGATAGGTTAGGATAGAGGATAGGATAGGATAGAGGATAGGATAGGATAGAGGATATGATAGGCTAGGATAGTGGATAGGATAGGATTGAGGATAGGATAGGATAGAGGTTAGGATAGGATAGACGATAGGATAGGATAGAGAATAGAATAGGATAGAGGATAGGATAGGATAGATGATAGGATAGAGGTTTGGATAGGGTAGAGGATACGACACGATAGAGGATAGGATAGGATAGAGGGTAGGATAGAGAATTGGATAGGATAGAGGATACGATACGATAGAGGATAGGATAGGATAAGTTAGAGGATAGGATAGGATAGAGGATAGGATAGAGGATTGGTTAGGATAGAGGATAGGATAGAGGATTGGATAGGATTGAGGATATTATGGAATAGAGGATAGGATAGGATAGGATAGGATAGAGGATAGGATAGGATATATAATATTATAGGATGGAGGATAGGATATTATAGAGGATAGTATCGGATAGAGGATAGGATAGGGTAGTGGATAGGATAAGATAGAGGATAGGATAGGGTAGTGGAAAAGATAAGATAGAGGATAGGATAGAATAGAGTACAGGATAGTATAGAGGATAAGATAATATAGAGAATAGGATAGGATAGAGGATACGATACGATAGAGGATAGGACAGGATAGAATGTAGGATAGCGAATTGGATAGGATAGAGGATAGGATAGGATTGAGGATAGGATTGGATACAGGATCGGATAGGATATATGATATTATAGGTTTTGAGGATACGATATTATAGAGGATAGGATAGGATAGATGATAGGGTAGGATAGAGGATAGGATAGAGGATAGGATAGAGGATTGGATAGGATTGAGGATATTATGGGATAGAGGATAGGATAGGATAGGATAGGATAGAGGATAGGATAGGATAGAAGATAGGATAACATAGAGGATAGGATAGGATAGAGGATAGGATAGGATAAAGGATAGGATAGGATAGATGATAGGATAGCATAGAGGATTGGATAGGATAGAGGATAGGATAGGATATATGATATTAGAGGATGGAGGATACGATATTATAGAGGATGGTATAGGATAGAGGATTGGATAGGGTAGAGGATAGGATAAGATAGAGGATAGGATAGGGTAGAGGATAGGATAAGATAGAGGATAGGATAGAGGATTGGATAGGATAGAGGATTGGATAGGATTGAGGATATTATGGGATAGAGGATATGATAGGATAGGATAGGATAGAGGATAGGATAGGATAGAGGATAGGATAGGATAGAGGATACTATAGGATAGAGGATAGGATAGGGTAGAGGATAGGATAGGATATATAATATTATAGGATGGAGGATACGATATTATAGAGGATAGTATAGGATAGAGGATAGGATAGGGTAGTGGATAGGATAAGATAGAGGATAGGATAGGGTAGAGGAAAAGATAAGATAGAGGATAGGATAGAATAGAGTACAGGATAGTATAGAGGATAAGATAATATAGAGAATTGGATAGGATAGAGGATAGGATAGGATTGAGGATAGGATAGGGTAGAGAATAGGATAGGATAGAGGATAGGATAGGATAGAGGATAGGATAGAATAGAGGATAGGATAGGACAGAGGATAGGTTAGGATAGAGGATAGGATAGGATAGAGGATAGGATAGGATAGAGGATATGATAGGCTAGGATAGTGGATAGGATAGGATTGAGGATAGGATAGGATAGAGGTTAGGATAGGATAGACGATAGGATAGGATAGAGAATAGAATAGGATATAGGATAGGATAGGATAGATGATAGGATAGAGGTTTGGATAGGGTAGAGGATACGACACGATAGAGGATAGGATAGGATAGAGGGTAGGATAGAGAATTGGATAGGATAGAGGATACGATACGATAGAGGATAGGATAGGATAAGTTAGAGGATAGGATAGGATAGAGGATAGGATAGAGGATTGGTTAGGATAGAGGATAGGATAGAGGATTGGATAGGATTGAGGATATTATGGAATAGAGGATAGGATAGGATAGGATAGGATAGAGGATAGGATAGGATATATAATATTATAGGATGGAGGATAGGATATTATAGAGGATAGTATCGGATAGAGGATAGGATAGGGTAGTGGATAGGATAAGATAGAGGATAGGATAGGGTAGTGGAAAAGATAAGATAGAGGATAGGATAGAATAGAGTACAGGATAGTATAGAGGATAAGATAATATAGAGAATAGGATAGGATAGAGGATACGATACGATAGAGGATAGGACAGGATTGAATGTAGGATAGCGAATTGGATAGGATAGAGGATAGGATATGTTAGAGGATAGGACAGGATTGAGGATAGGATAGGATAGAGGATAGGATAGGATAGAGGATAGGATAGAGGATATTATAGGAGAGAGGATATTATAGGATAGAGGATAGGATAGGATTGAGGATAGGGTTGGATACAGGATCGGATAGGATATATGATATTATAGGTTTTGAGGATACGATATTATAGAGGATAGGATAGGATAGATGATAGGATAGGATTGAGGATAGAATAGGATAGATGATAGGATAGCATAGAGGATTGGATAGGATAGAGGATAGGATAGGATATATGATATTAGAGGATGGAGGATACGATATTATAGAGGATGGTATAGGGTAGAGGATAGGATAGGGTAGAGGATAGGATAAGATAGAGGATAGGATAGGGTAGAGGATAGGATAAGATAGAGGATAGGATAGAGGATTGGATAGGATAGAGGATAGGATAGAGGATTGGATAGGATTGAGGATATTATGGGATAGAGGATAGGATAGGATAGGATAGGATAGAGGATAGGATAGGATAGAGGATAGGATAAGATAGAGGATACTATAGTATAGAGGATAGGATAGGATAGAGGATAGGATAGGATTGAGGATAGAATAGGATAGATGATAGGATAGGATAGATGATAGGATAGGATACAGGATAGTATAGAGCATTGGATAGGATAGAGGATAGGATAGGATAGAGGGTAGGATAGAGAATTGGATAGGATAGAGGATACGATACGATAGAGGATAGGATAGGATAGGATAGAGGATAGGATAGGATAGAGGATAGGATAGGGTAGAGGATAGGATAGGATAGATGATAGGTTACAGGATTGGATAGGATAGAGGATACGATACGATAGAGGATAGGATAGTATAGAGGGCAGGATAGAGGATTGGATAGGATAGAGGATACGATAGGATAGAGGATAGGATAGGGTAGTAGATAGGATAGGATTGAGGATATGATAGGATAAAGAATAGGATAGGATAGAGGATAGGATAGGATAGATGATAGGATAGGATAGAGGATAGGATAGACGATAGGATAGGATAGAGGATAACATAGGATAGAGGATAGGATGTGATAGAGGATAACATAGGATAGAGTATAGGATAGGATAGAGGATAGGATAGAATAGAGTACAGGATAGTATAGAGGATAAGATAATATAGAGAATAGGATAGGATAGAGGATAGGACAGGATAGAGGATAGGATAGGATAGAGGATAGGATAGGATAGAGGATTTGATAGGCTAGGATAGAGGATAGGATAGGATAGCGGGTAGGATAGAGAATTGAATAGGATTGAGGATATTATGGGATAGAGGATAGGATAGGGAAGAGGATAGGATAAGATAGAGGATAGGATAGAATAGAGTACAGGATAGTATAGAGGATAAGATAATATAGAGAATAGGATAGGATAGAGGATAGGACAGGATAGAGTATAGGATACGATAGAGGATAGGATAGGATAGAGGATAGGATAGGATAGATGATAGGATAGAGGATTGGATAGGATAGAGGATTGGATAGGATAGAGGATGCGATACGATAGAGGATAGGATAGGATAGAGGATAGGATAGAATAGAGTACAGGATAGTATAGAGGATAAGATAATATAGAGAATAGGATAGGATAGAGGATAGGACAGGATAGAGTATAGGATACGACAGAGGATAGGATAGGATAGAGGATAGAATAGGATAGAGGATAGGATAGGATTGAGGATAGGATAGGATAGATGAAAGGATAGAGGATTGGATAGGATAGAGGATACGATACGATAGAGGATAGGATAGGATAGAGGGTAGGATAGAGAATTGAATAGGATTGAGGATATTATGGGATAGAGGATAGGATAGGATAGGATAGAGGATAGGATAGAGGATAGGATAGAGGATAGGATATAGGATAGGATAGGATAGGGGATAGGATAGGATAGAGGATAGGATAGGGTAGAGGATAGGGAAAGATAGAGGATAGGATAGGGTAGAGGATAGGATAAGATAGAGGATAGGATAGAATAGAGTACAGGATAGTATAGAGGATAAGATAATATAGAGAAAAGGATAGGATAGAGGATAGGACAGGATAGAGGATAGGATAGGATAGAGGATAGTATAGTATAGAGAATAGAATAGGATAGAGTATAGGATAGGATTGAGGATAGCATAGGATTGAGGATAGGATAGGATAGAGAATAGGATAGGATAGAGGATAGGACAGGATAGAGGATAGGATAGGATAGAGGATAAGATAGGATAGAGGATAGGATACGATAGAGGATAGGATAGGATAGAGGGTAGGATAGAGAATTGAATAGGATTGAGGATATTATGGGATAGAGGATAGGATAGGATAGGATAGAGGATAGGATAGAGGATAGGATAGAGGATAGGATAGGATAGGGGATAGGATAGGATAGAGGATAGAATAGGATAGAGGATAGGATAGGATAGAGGATAGGATGGGATAGAGGATAGGATAGGATAGAGGATAGGATAGAGGATAGGATAGGGGATAGGATAGGATAGAGGATAGGATAGGATAGAAGATAGGATAGGATAGAGGATAGGACAGGATAAAGGATAGAATAGGATAGAGTATAGGATAGGATAGAGGATAGGATAGGATATATGATACTATAGGATGGAGGATACGATATTATAGAGGATAGTATAGGATAGAGGATAGGATAGGGTAGAGGATAGGGTAAGATATAGGATAGGATAGGGTAGAGGATCGGATAAGATAGAGGATAGGACAAAATAGAGTACAGGATAGTATAGAGGATAAGATAACATAGAGAAAAGGATAGGATAGAGGATAGGACAGGATAGAGGATAGGATAGGATAGAGGATAGTATAGTATAGAGAATAGAATAGGATAGAGTATAGGATAGGATTGAGGATAGCATAGGATTGAGGATAGGATAGGATAGAGAATAGGATAGGATAGAGGATAGGATAGGATAGAGGATAGGATAGAGGATAGGATAGAGGATTGGATAGGATTGAGGATATTATGGGATAAAGGATAGGATAGGATAGGATAGGATAGAGGATAGGATAGGATAGAGGATAGGATAGGATAGAGGATAGGACAGGATAGAGGATAGGATAGGATAGAGGATAGGATAGGATATATGATATTATAGGATGGAGGATACGATATTACAGAGGATAGGATAGGGTAGAGGATAGGATAGGGTAGAGGATAGGATAAGATAGAGGATAGGATAGAATAGAGGATAAGATAGGATATATGATATTATGGGATGGAGGATACGATATTATAGAGGATAGTATAGGGTAGAGGATAGGCTAGGATAGAGGATAGGATACGATTGAGGATAGGATAGGATAGAGAATAGGATATTATAGAGGAAAGGATAGGATAGAGGATAGGATAGTGGATACGATACGATAGAGGATAGGATAGGATAGAGGATAGGATAGGATACAGGATAGGATAGGAAAGAGTATAAGATAGGATAGAGGATAGGATAGGATAGAGGATAGGACAGGATAGAGTATAGGATACGATAGAGGATAGGATAGGATAGAGGATAGGATAGGATAGATGATAGGATAGAGGATTGGATAGGATAGAGGATTGGATAGGATAGAGGATGCGATACGATAGAGGATAGGATAGGATAGAGGATGGGATAGGACAGAGGATAGGATAGGATAGAGGGTAGAATAGGATAGAGGATAGGATAGGATTGAGGATAGGATAGGATAGATGATAGGAGAGAGGATTGGATAGGATAGAGGATACGATACGATAGAGGATAGGATAGGATAGAGGGTAGGATAGAAAATTGAATAGGATTGAGGATATTATGGGATAGAGGATAGGATAGGATAGGATAGGATAGAGGATAGGATAGGATATATGATATTATAGGATGGAGGATACGATATTATAGAGGATAGGATAGGGTAGAGGATAGGATAAGATAGAGGATAGGATAGGGTAGAGGATAGGATAAGATAGAGGATAGGATAGAATAGAGTACAGGATAGTATAGAGGATAAGATAATATAGAGAATAGGATAGGATAGAGGATAGGACAGGATAGAGGATAGGATAGGATAGAGGATAGGATAGGATAGAAGATAGGATAGAGGATTGGATAGGATAGAGGATACGATACGATAGAGGATAGGATAGGATAGAGGGTAGGAAAGAGAATTGGATGGGATAGAGGATACGATACGATAGAGGAGGGGATAGGATAGAGGATGGGATAGGACAGAGGATAGGATAGGATAGAGGATAGAATAGGATAGAGGATAGGATAGGATTGAGGATAGGATAGGATAGATGAAAGGATAGAGGATTGGATAGGATAGAGGATACGATACGATAGAGGATAGGATAGGATAGAGGGTAGGATAGAGAATTGAATAGGATTGAGGATATTATGGGATAGAGGATAGGATAGGATAGGATAGAGGATAGGATAGAGGATAGGATAGAGGATAGGATAGAGGATAGGATAGGATAGGGGATAGGATAGGATAGAGGATAGGATAGGGTAGAGGATAGGGAAAGATAGAGGATAGGATAGGGTAGAGGATAGGATAAGATAGAGGATAGGATAGAATAGAGTACAGGATAGTATAGAGGATAAGATAATATAGAGAAAAGGATAGGATAGAGGATAGGACAGGATAGAGGATAGGATAGGATAGAGGATAGTATAGTATAGAGAATAGAATAGGATAGAGTATAGGATAGGATTGAGGATAGCATAGGATTGAGGATAGGATAGGATAGAGAATAGGATAGGATAGAGGATAGGACAGGATAGAGGATAGGATAGGATAGAGGATAAGATAGGATAGAGGATAGGATACGATAGAGGATAGGATAGGATAGAGGGTAGGATAGAGAATTGAATAGGATTGAGGATATTATGGGATAGAGGATAGGATAGGATAGGATAGAGGATAGGATAGAGGATAGGATAGAGGATAGGATAGGATAGGGGATAGGATAGGATAGAGGATAGAATAGGATAGAGGATAGGATAGGATAGAGGATAGGATGGGATAGAGGATAGGATAGGATAGAGGATAGGATAGGATAGAGGATAGAATAGGATACAGGATAGGATAGGATAGAGGATAGGTTAGGATATATGATACTATAGGATGGAGGATACGATATTGTAGAGGATAGGATAGGGTAGAGGATAGGGTAAGATTGAGGATAGGATAGGGTAGAGGATAGGATAAGATAGAGGATAGGATAGAATAGAGTACAGGATAGTATAGAGGATAAGATAATATAGAGAATAGGATAGGATAGATGATAGGACAGGATAGAGGATAGGATAGGATAGAGGATAGGATAGAGGATTGGATAGGATAGAGGATTGGATAGGATTGAGGATATTATGGGATAGAGGATAGGATATGATAGGATAGGATAGAGTACAGGATAGTATAGAGGATAAGATAATATAGAGAATAGGATAGGATAGAGGATAGGACAGGATAGAGGATAGGATAGGATAGAGGATAAGATAGGATAGAGGATAGGATAGGATAGATGATAGGATAGAGGATTGGATAGGATAGAGGACTGGATAGGATAGAGGATACGATACGATAGAGGATTGGATAGGATAGAGGGTAGAATAGAGAATTGGATAAGGATAGAGAATACGATACGATAGAGGATAGGATAGGATAGAGGGTAGGATAGAGAATTGGATGGGATAGAGGATACGATACGATAGAGGATAGGATAGGATAGAGGATGGGATAGGACAGAGGATAGGATAGGATAGAGGATAGAATAGGATAGAGGATAGGATAGGATTGAGGATAGGATAGGATAGATGAAAGGATAGAGGATTGGATAGGATAGAGGATACGATACGATAGAGGATAGGATAGGATAGAGGGTAGGATAGAGAATTGAATAGGATTGAGGATATTATGGGATAGAGGATAGGATAGGATAGGATAGAGGATAGGATAGAGGATAGGATAGAGGATAGGATATAGGATAGGATAGGATAGGGGATAGGATAGGATAGAGGATAGGATAGGGTAGAGGATAGGGAAAGATAGAGGATAGGATAGGGTAGAGGATAGGATAAGATAGAGGATAGGATAGAATAGAGTACAGGATAGTATAGAGGATAAGATAATATAGAGAAAAGGATAGGATAGAGGATAGGACAGGATAGAGGATAGGATAGGATAGAGGATAGTATAGTATAGAGAATAGAATAGGATAGAGTATAGGATAGGATTGAGGATAGCATAGGATTGAGGATAGGATAGGATAGAGAATAGGATAGGATAGAGGATAGGACAGGATAGAGGATAGGATAGGATAGAGGATAAGATAGGATAGAGGATAGGATACGATAGAGGATAGGATAGGATAGAGGGTAGGATAGAGAATTGAATAGGATTGAGGATATTATGGGATAGAGGATAGGATAGGATAGGATAGAGGATAGGATAGAGGATAGGATAGAGGATAGGATAGGATAGGGGATAGGATAGGATAGAGGATAGAATAGGATAGAGGATAGGATAGGATAGAGGATAGGATGGGATAGAGGATAGGATAGGATAGAGGATAGGATAGAGGATAGGATAGGGGATAGGATAGGATAGAGGATAGGATAGGATAGAAGATAGGATAGGATAGAGGATAGGACAGGATAAAGGATAGAATAGGATAGAGTATAGGATAGGATAGAGGATAGGATAGGATATATGATACTATAGGATGGAGGATACGATATTATAGAGGATAGTATAGGATAGAGGATAGGATAGGGTAGAGGATAGGGTAAGATATAGGATAGGATAGGGTAGAGGATCGGATAAGATAGAGGATAGGACAAAATAGAGTACAGGATAGTATAGAGGATAAGATAACATAGAGAAAAGGATAGGATAGAGGATACGACAGGATAGAGGATAGGATAGGATAGAGGATAGTATAGTATAGAGAATAGAATAGGATAGAGTATAGGATAGGATTGAGGATAGCATAGGATTGAGGATAGGATAGGATAGAGAATAGGATAGGATAGAGGATAGGATAGGATAGAGGATAGGATAGAGGATAGGATAGAGGATTGGATAGGATTGAGGATATTATGGGATAAAGGATAGGATAGGATAGGATAGGATAGAGGATAGGATAGGATAGAGGATAGGATAGGATAGAGGATAGGACAGGATAGAGGATAGGATAGGATAGAGGATAGGATAGGATATATGATATTATAGGATGGAGGATACGATATTACAGAGGATAGGATAGGGTAGAGGATAGGATAGGGTAGAGGATAGGATAAGATAGAGGATAGGATAGAATAGAGGATAAGATAGGATATATGATATTATGGGATGGAGGATACGATATTATAGAGGATAGTATAGGGTAGAGGATAGGCTAGGATAGAGGATAGGATACGATTGAGGATAGGATAGGATAGAGAATAGGATATTATAGAGGAAAGGATAGGATAGAGGATAGGATAGTGGATACGATACGATAGAGGATAGGATAGGATAGAGGATAGGATAGGATACAGGATAGGATAGGAAAGAGTATAAGATAGGATAGAGGATAGGATAGGATAGAGGATAGGACAGGATAGAGTATAGGATACGATAGAGGATAGGATAGGATAGAGGATAGGATAGGATAGATGATAGGATAGAGGATTGGATAGGATAGAGGATTGGATAGGATAGAGGATGCGATACGATAGAGGATAGGATAGGATAGAGGATGGGATAGGACAGAGGATAGGATAGGATAGAGGGTAGAATAGGATAGAGGATAGGATAGGATTGAGGATAGGATAGGATAGATGATAGGAGAGAGGATTGGATAGGATAGAGGATACGATACGATAGAGGATAGGATAGGATAGAGGGTAGGATAGAAAATTGAATAGGATTGAGGATATTATGGGATAGAGGATAGGATAGGATAGGATAGGATAGAGGATAGGATAGGATATATGATATTATAGGATGGAGGATACGATATTATAGAGGATAGGATAGGGTAGAGGATAGGATAAGATAGAGGATAGGATAGGGTAGAGGATAGGATAAGATAGAGGATAGGATAGAATAGAGTACAGGATAGTATAGAGGATAAGATAATATAGAGAATAGGATAGGATAGAGGATAGGACAGGATAGAGGATAGGATAGGATAGAGGATAGGATAGGATAGAAGATAGGATAGAGGATTGGATAGGATAGAGGATACGATACGATAGAGGATAGGATAGGATAGAGGGTAGGAAAGAGAATTGGATGGGATAGAGGATACGATACGATAGAGGAGGGGATAGGATAGAGGATGGGATAGGACAGAGGATAGGATAGGATAGAGGATAGAATAGGATAGAGGATAGGATAGGATTGAGGATAGGATAGGATAGATGAAAGGATAGAGGATTGGATAGGATAGAGGATACGATACGATAGAGGATAGGATAGGATAGAGGGTAGGATAGAGAATTGAATAGGATTGAGGATATTATGGGATAGAGGATAGGATAGGATAGGATAGAGGATAGGATAGAGGATAGGATAGAGGATAGGATAGAGGATAGGATAGGATAGGGGATAGGATAGGATAGAGGATAGGATAGGGTAGAGGATAGGGAAAGATAGAGGATAGGATAGGGTAGAGGATAGGATAAGATAGAGGATAGGATAGAATAGAGTACAGGATAGTATAGAGGATAAGATAATATAGAGAAAAGGATAGGATAGAGGATAGGACAGGATAGAGGATAGGATAGGATAGAGGATAGTATAGTATAGAGAATAGAATAGGATAGAGTATAGGATAGGATTGAGGATAGCATAGGATTGAGGATAGGATAGGATAGAGAATAGGATAGGATAGAGGATAGGACAGGATAGAGGATAGGATAGGATAGAGGATAAGATAGGATAGAGGATAGGATACGATAGAGGATAGGATAGGATAGAGGGTAGGATAGAGAATTGAATAGGATTGAGGATATTATGGGATAGAGGATAGGATAGGATAGGATAGAGGATAGGATAGAGGATAGGATAGAGGATAGGATAGGATAGGGGATAGGATAGGATAGAGGATAGAATAGGATAGAGGATAGGATAGGATAGAGGATAGGATGGGATAGAGGATAGGATAGGATAGAGGATAGGATAGGATAGAGGATAGAATAGGATACAGGATAGGATAGGATAGAGGATAGGTTAGGATATATGATACTATAGGATGGAGGATACGATATTGTAGAGGATAGGATAGGGTAGAGGATAGGGTAAGATTGAGGATAGGATAGGGTAGAGGATAGGATAAGATAGAGGATAGGATAGAATAGAGTACAGGATAGTATAGAGGATAAGATAATATAGAGAATAGGATAGGATAGATGATAGGACAGGATAGAGGATAGGATAGGATAGAGGATAGGATAGAGGATTGGATAGGATAGAGGATTGGATAGGATTGAGGATATTATGGGATAGAGGATAGGATATGATAGGATAGGATAGAGTACAGGATAGTATAGAGGATAAGATAATATAGAGAATAGGATAGGATAGAGGATAGGACAGGATAGAGGATAGGATAGGATAGAGGATAAGATAGGATAGAGGATAGGATAGGATAGATGATAGGATAGAGGATTGGATAGGATAGAGGACTGGATAGGATAGAGGATACGATACGATAGAGGATTGGATAGGATAGAGGGTAGGATAGAGAATTGGATAAGGATAGAGAATACGATACGATAGAGGATAGGATAGGATAGAGGGTAGGATAGAGAATTGGATGGGATAGAGGATACGATACGATAGAGGATAGGATAGGATAGAGGATGGGATAGGACAGAGGATAGGATAGGATAGAGGATAGAATAGGATAGAGGATAGGATAGGATTGAGGATAGGATAGGATAGATGAAAGGATAGAGGATTGGATAGGATAGAGGATACGATACGATAGAGGATAGGATAGGATAGAGGGTAGGATAGAGAATTGAATAGGATTGAGGATATTATGGGATAGAGGATAGGATAGGATAGGATAGAGGATAGGATAGAGGATAGGATAGGGGATAGGATAGGATAGAGGATAGGATAGGATAGAAGATAGGATAGGATAGAGGATAGGACAGGATAAAGGATAGAATAGGATAGAGTATAGGATAGGATAGAGGATAGGATAGGATATATGATACTATAGGATGGAGGATACGATATTATAGAGGATAGTATAGGATAGAGGATAGGATAGGGTAGAGGATAGGGTAAGATATAGGATAGGATAGGGTAGAGGATCGGATAAGATAGAGGATAGGACAAAATAGAGTACAGGATAGTATAGAGGATAAGATAACATAGAGAAAAGGATAGGATAGAGGATAGGACAGGATAGAGGATAGGATAGGATAGAGGATAGTATAGTATAGAGAATAGAATAGGATAGAGTATAGGATAGGATTGAGGATAGCATAGGATTGAGGATAGGATAGGATAGAGAATAGGATAGGATAGAGGATAGGATAGGATAGAGGATAGGATAGAGGATAGGATAGAGGATTGGATAGGATTGAGGATATTATGGGATAAAGGATAGGATAGGATAGGATAGGATAGAGGATAGGATAGGATAGAGGATAGGATAGGATAGAGGATAGGACAGGATAGAGGATAGGATAGGATAGAGGATAGGATAGGATATATGATATTATAGGATGGAGGATACGATATTACAGAGGATAGGATAGGGTAGAGGATAGGATAGGGTAGAGGATAGGATAAGATAGAGGATAGGATAGAATAGAGGATAAGATAGGATATATGATATTATGGGATGGAGGATACGATATTATAGAGGATAGTATAGGGTAGAGGATAGGCTAGGATAGAGGATAGGATACGATTGAGGATAGGATAGGATAGAGAATAGGATATTATAGAGGAAAGGATAGGATAGAGGATAGGATAGTGGATACGATACGATAGAGGATAGGATAGGATAGAGGATAGGATAGGATACAGGATAGGATAGGAAAGAGTATAAGATAGGATAGAGGATAGGATAGGATAGAGGATAGGATAGGATAGAGGATATGATAGGCTAGGACAGAGGATAGGATAGGATAGAGGAAAGGATAGGATTGAGGATAGGATAGGATAGAGGATATGATAGGCTAGGATAGAGGATAGGATAGGATTGAGGATAGGATAGGATAGAGGATAGGATAGGATTGAGGATCGGATAGGATAGAGGATAGGATAAGATAGACGATAGGATAGAGGATATTATAGGATAGAGGATAGGATAGGATTGAGGATAGGATAAGATAGAGGATAGGATAGAATAGAGTACAGGATAGTATAGAGGATGAGATAGGACAGAGGATAGGATAGGATAGAGGATAGGATAGGACAGAGGATAGGATAGGATAGAGGATAGTGTAGGATAGAGGATAGGATAGGGTAGAGGATAGGATAAGATAGAGGATAGGATAGGGTAGAGGATAGGATAAGATAGAGGATAGGATAGAATAGAGTACAGGATAGTATAGAGGATAAGATAATATAGAGAATAGGATGGGATAGAGGATAGGACAGGATAGAGGATAGGATAGGATAGAGGATAGGATAGGATATATGATATTATAGGATGGAGGATACGATATTACAGAGGATAGGATAGGGTAGAGGATAGGATAGGGTAGAGGATAGGATAAGATAGAGGATAGGATAGAATAGAGGATAAGATAGGATAAATGATATTATAGGATGGAGGATACGATATTATAGAGGATAGTATAGGATAGAGGATAGGATAGGGTAGAGCATAGGATAAGATAGAGGATAGGATAGGGTAGAGGATAGGATAAGATAGAGGATAGGATAGGATAGAGGATAGGATAGGATCGAGGGTATGATAGGCTAGGATAGAGGATAGGATAGGATAGAGTATAGGATAGGATAGTTGATAGGATAGGATAGAGGATATGATAGGCTAGGATAGAGGATAGGATAGGATTGAGGATAGGATAGGATAGAGAATAGGATAGGATAGGATAGAGGATAGGATAGAGGATACGATACGATAGAGGATAGGATAGGATAGAGGATAGGATAGGATAGAGGATATGATAGGCTAGGATAGAGGATAGGATAGGATTGAGGATAGGATAGGATAGAGAATAGGATAGGATAGGATAGAGGATAGGATAGGATAGATGAAAGGATAGAGGATTGGATAGGATAGAGGATACGATACGATAGAGGATAGGATAGGATAGAGGGTAGGATAGAGAATTGAATAGGATTGAGGATATTATGGGATAGAGGATAGGATAGGATAGGATAGAGGATAGGATAGAGGATAGGATAGGGGATAGGATAGGATAGAGGATAGGATAGGATAGAAGATAGGATAGGATAGAGGATAGGACAGGATAAAGGATAGAATAGGATAGAGTATAGGATAGGATAGAGGATAGGATAGGATATATGATACTATAGGATGGAGGATACGATATTATAGAGGATAGTATAGGATAGAGGATAGGATAGGGGTAGAGGATAGGGGTAAGATATAGGATAGGATAGGGTAGAGGATCGGATAAGATAGAGGATAGGACAAAATAGAGTACAGGATAGTATAGAGG
Source organism: Halictus rubicundus (assembly GCF_050948215.1). Taxonomy (NCBI): domain Eukaryota; kingdom Metazoa; phylum Arthropoda; class Insecta; order Hymenoptera; family Halictidae; genus Halictus; species Halictus rubicundus. Next base: position 385,703 of record NW_027488682.1, on the reverse strand, counting down.
ATAAGATAACATAGAGAAAAGGATAGGATAGAGGATAGGACAGGATAGAGGATAGGATAGGATAGAGGATAGTATAGTATAGAGAATAGAATAGGATAGAGTATAGGATAGGATTGAGGATAGCATAGGATTGAGGATAGGATAGGATAGAGAATAGGATAGGATAGAGGATAGGATAGGATAGAGGATAGGATAGAGGATAGGATAGAGGATTGGATAGGATTGAGGATATTATGGGATAAAGGATAGGATAGGATAGGATAGGATAGAGGATAGGATAGGATAGAGGATAGGATAGGATAGAGGATAGGACAGATAGAGGATAGGATAGGATAGAGGATAGGATAGGATATATGATATTATAGGATGGAGGATACGATATTACAGAGGATAGGATAGGGTAGAGGATAGGATAGGGTAGAGGATAGGATAAGATAGAGGATAGGATAGAATAGAGGATAAGATAGGATATATGATATTATGGGATGGAGGATACGATATTATAGAGGATAGTATAGGGTAGAGGATAGGCTAGGATAGAGGATAGGATACGATTGAGGATAGGATAGGATAGAGAATAGGATATTATAGAGGAAAGGATAGGATAGAGGATAGGATAGTGGATACGATACGATAGAGGATAGGATAGGATAGAGGATAGGATAGGATACAGGATAGGATAGGAAAGAGTATAAGATAGGATAGAGGATAGGATAGGATAGAGGATAGGATAGGATAGAGGATATGATAGGCTAGGACAGAGGATAGGATGGGATAGAGGAAAGGATAGGATTGAGGATAGGATAGGATAGAGGATATGATAGGCTAGGATAGAGGATAGGATAGGATTGAGGATAGGATAGGATAGAGGATAGGATAGGATTGAGGATCGGATAGGATAGAGGATAGGATAACGATAGGATAGAGGATATTATAGGATAGAGGATAGGATAGGATTGAGGATAGGATAAGATAGAGGATAGGATAGAATAGAGTACAGGATAGTATAGAGGATGAGATAGGACAGAGGATAGGATAGGATAGAGGATAGGATAGGACAGAGGATAGGATAGGATAGAGGATAGTGTAGGATAGAGGATAGGATAGGGTAGAGGATAGGATAAGATAGAGGATAGGATAGGGTAGAGGATAGGATAAGATAGAGGATAGGATAGAATAGAGTACAGGATAGTATAGAGGATAAGATAATATAGAGAATAGGATGGGATAGAGGATAGGACAGGATAGAGGATAGGATAGGATAGAGGATAGGATAGGATATATGATATTATAGGATGGAGGATACGATATTACAGAGGATAGGATAGGGTAGAGGATAGGATAGGGTAGAGGATAGGATAAGATAGAGGATAGGATAGAATAGAGGATAAGATAGGATAAATGATATTATAGGATGGAGGATACGATATTATAGAGGATAGTATAGGATAGAGGATAGGATAGGGTAGAGCATAGGATAAGATAGAGGATAGGATAGGGTAGAGGATAGGATAAGATAGAGGATAGGATAGGATAGAGGATAGGATAGGATCGAGGGTATGATAGGCTAGGATAGAGGATAGGATAGGATAGAGTATAGGATAGGATAGTTGATAGGATAGGATAGAGGATATGATAGGCTAGGATAGAGGATAGGATAGGATTGAGGATAGGATAGGATAGAGAATAGGATAGGATAGGATAGAGGATAGGATAGAGGATACGATACGATAGAGGATAGGATAGGATAGAGGATAGGATAGGATAGAGGATATGATAGGCTAGGATAGAGGATAGGATAGGATTGAGGATAGGATAGGATAGAGAATAGGATAGGATAGGATAGAGGATAGGATAGAGGATAGGATAGAGGATACGATACGATAGAGGATAGGATAGGATAGAGGATATGATAGGCTAGGATAGAGGATAGGATAGGATAGAGGATATGATAGGCTAGGATAGAGGATAGGATAGGATTGAGGATAGGATAGGATAGAGAATAGGATATTATAGAGGAAAGGATAGGATAGAGGATAGGATAGAGGATACGATACGATAGAGGATAGGATAGGATAGAGGATAGGATAGCATACAGGATAGGATAGGAAAGAGTATAAGATAGGATAGAGGATAGGATAGGATAGAGGATAGGATAGGATAGAGGATATGATAGGCTAGGATAGAGGATAGGATAGGATTGAGGATAGGATATAATAGAGGATAGGATAGGATTGAGGATCGGATAGGATAGAGGATAGGATAGGATAGACGATAGGATAGAGGATATTATAGGATAGAGGATAGGATAGGATTGAGGATAGGATAAGATAGAGTACAGGATAGTATAGAGGATAAGATAATATAGAGAATAGGATAGGATAGAGGATAGGACAGGATAGAGGATAGGATAGGATAGAGGACAGGATAGGATAGAGGATAGGATAGGATAGAGGATATGATAGGCTAGGATAGAGGATAGGATAGGATAGAGTATAGGATAGGATAGTTGATAGGATAGGATAGAGTATAGGATAGGATAGTTGATAGGATAGGATAGAGGATATGATAGGCTAGGATAGAGGATAGGATAGGATAGAGGATAGGACAGGATAGAGGATAGGATAGGATAGAGGACAGGATAGGATAGAGGATAGGATAGGATAGAGGATATGATAGGCTAGGATAGAGGATAGGATAGGATAGAGTATAGGATAGGATAGTTGATAGGATAGGATAGAGTATAGGATAGGATAGTTGATAGGATAGGATAGAGGATATGATAGGCTAGGATAGAGGATAGGATAGGATTGAGGATAGGATAGGATAGAGAATAGGATAGGATAGGATAGAGGATAGGATAGAGGATACGATACGATAGAGGATAGGATAGGATAGAGGATAGGATAGGATAGAGGATATGATAGGCTAGGATAGAGGATAGGATAGGATAGAGAATAGGATAGGATAGGATAGAGGATAGGATAGAGGATAGGATAGAGGATACGATACGATAGAGGATAGGATAGGATAGAGGATATGATAGGCTAGGATAGAGGATAGGATAGGATAGAGGATATGATAGGCTAGGATAGAGGATAGGATAGGATTGAGGATAGGATAGGATAGAGAATAGGATATTATAGAGGAAAGGATAGGATAGAGGATAGGATAGAGGATACGATACGATAGAGGATAGGATAGGATAGAGGATAGGATAGCATACAGGATAGGATAGGAAAGAGTATAAGATAGGATAGAGGATAGGATAGGATAGAGGATAAGATAGGATAGAGGATAGGATAGGATAGAGGATAGGATAGGATAGAGGATAGGATAGGATAGAGGATAGGATAGGATAGAGGATAGGATAGGATATATGATATTATAGGATGGAGGATACGATATTACAGAGGATAGGATAGGGTAGAGGATAGGATAGGGTAGAGGATAGGATAAGATAGAGGATAGGATAGAATAGAGGATAAGATAGGATAAATGATATTATAGCATGGAGGATACGATATTATAGAGGATAGTACAGGATAGAGGATAGGATAGGGTAGAGCATAGGATAAGATAGAGGATAGGATAGGGTAGAGGATAGGATAAGATAGAGGATAGGATAGAATAGAGTACACGATAGTATAGAGGATAAGATAATATAGAGAATAGGATAGGATAGAGGATAGGACAGGATAGAGGATAGGATAGGATAGAGGATAGGATAGGATAGAGGATAGGATAGGATAGAGGATATGATAGGCTAGGATAGAGGATAGGATAGGATAGAGTATAGGATAGGATAGTTGATAGGATAGGATAGAGGATATGATAGGCTAGGATAGAGGATAGGATAGGATTGAGGATAGGATAGGATAGAGAATAGGATAGGATAGGATAGAGGATAGGATAGAGAATACGATACGATAGAGGATAGGATAGTATAGAGGATAGGATAGGATAGAGAATATGATAGGCTAGGATAGAGGATAGGATAGGATTGAGGATAGGATAGGATAGAGAGTAGGATAGGATAGGATAGAGGATAGGATAGAGGATAGGATAGAGGATACGATACGATAGAGGATAGGATAGGATAGAGGATATGATAGGCTAGGATAGAGGATAGGATAGGATAGAGGATATGATAGGCTAGGATAGAGGATAGGATAGGATTGAGGATAGGATAGGATAGAGAATAGGATATTATAGAGGAAAGGATAGGATAGAGGATAGGATAGAGGATACGATACGATAGAGGATAGGATAGGATAGAGGATAGGATAGCATACAGGATAGGATAGGAAAGAGTATAAGATAGGATAGAGGATAGGATAGGATAGAGGATAGGATAGGATAGAGGATATGATAGGCTAGGATAGAGGATAGGATAGGATTGAGGATAGGATAGGATAGAGGATAGGATAGGATTGAGGATCGGATAGGATAGAGGATAGGATAGGATAGACGATAGGATAGAGGATATTATAGGATAGAGGATAGGATAGGATTGAGGATAGGATAAGATAGAGGATAGGATAGAATAGAGTACAGGATAGTATAGAGGATAAGATAGGACAGAGGATAGGATAGGATAGAGGATAGGATAGGACAGAGGATAGGATAGGATAGAGGATAGTGTAGGATAAGGATAGGATAGGGTAGAGGATAGGATAAGATAGAGGATAGGATAGGGTAGAGGATAGGATAAGATAGAGGATAGGATAGAATAGAGTACAGGATAGTATAGAGGATAAGATAATATAGAGAATAGGATAGGATAGAGGATAGGACAGGATAGAGGATAGGATAGGATAGAGGATAGGATAGGATGGAGGATACGAAACGATAGAGGATAGGATAGGATATATGATATTATAGAATGGAGGATACGATATTATAGAGGATAGGATAGGATAGACGATACGATAGGAGTTTGGATAGGATAGAGGATAGGATAGGATAGAGGATAGGATAGGATTGAGGATAGGATAGGATAGAGGATATGATAGGCTAGGATAGAGGATAGGATAGGATTGAGGATAGGAAAGGATAGAGGATAGGATAGGATAGAGGATAGGATAGGATAGAGGATAGGATAGAGGATTGGATAGGATAGAGGATAGGATAGGATAGAGGATAAGATAGGATATATGATATTATAGGATGGAGGATACGATATTATAGAGGATAGGATAGGATAGACGATAGGATAGGATAGAGAATATTATAAGATAGTGGATAGGATAGGGTAGAGGATAGTATAAGATAGAGGATATGACAGGATAGTGTACAGGATAGTATAGAGGATAAGATAGGATAGAGAATAGGATGCGATAGAGGATAGGATAGGATAGAGGATAGGATAGGATTGAGGATATGATAGGATAGATGATAGGATAGGATACAGGATAGGATAGGATTGAGGATAGGATAGGATAGATGATAGGATATAGGATTGGATAGGATAGAGGATACCATACGATAGAGGATAGGCTAGGATAGAGGGTAGGATAGAGGATGCGATACGATAGAGGATAGGATAGGATACATGATATTATAGGATGGAGGATACGATATCATAGAGGATAGGATAGGATAGACGATAGGATAGGGGATTGGATAGGATAGAGGATATGATAGGATAGAGAATAGGATAGGATAGAGGATAGGATAGGATTGAGGATAGGATAGGATAGAGGATAGGATAGGATTGAGGATCGGATAGGATAGAGGATAGGATAGGATAGACGATAGGATAGAGGATATTATAGGATAGAGGATAGGATAGGATTGAGGATAGGATAAGATAGAGGATAGGATGGAATAGAGTACAGGATAGTATAGAGGATAAGATAGTATAGAGGATAAGATAGGATAGAGGATTGGATAGGATAGAGGATATTATGGGATAGAGGATAGAGGATAGGATAGGATAGAGGATAGGATAGGATAGAGGATAGGATAGGATAGAGGATAGGATAGGATAGAGGATAGGATAGGATAGAGGATAGGATAGGATAGAGGATAGGATAGGATATATGATATTATAGGATGGAGGATACGATATTACAGAGGATAGGATAGGGTAGAGGATAGGATAGGGTAGAGGATAGGATAAGATAGAGGATAGGATAGAATAGAGGATAAGATAGGATAAATGATATTATAGGATGGAGGATACGATATTATAGAGGATAGTATAGGATAGAGGATAGGATAGGGTAGAGCATAGGATAAGATAGAGGATAGGATAGGGTAGAGGATAGGATAAGATAGAGGATAGGATAGAATAGAGTACAGGATAGTATAGAGGATAAGATAATATAGAGAATAGGATAGGATAGAGGATAGGACAGGATAGAGGATAGGATAGGATAGAGGATAGGATAGGATAGAGGATAGGATAGGATAGAGGATATGATAGGCTAGGATAGAGGATAGGATAGGATAGAGTATAGGATAGGATAGTTGATAGGATAGGATAGAGGATATGATAGGCTAGGATAGAGGATAGGATAGGATTGAGGATAGGATAGGATAGAGAATAGGATATTATAGAGGAAAGGATAGGATAGAGGATAGGATAGAGGATACGATACGATAGAGGATAGGATAGGATAGAGGATAGGATAGCATACAGGATAGGATAGGAAAGAGTATAAGGTAGGATAGAGGATAGGATAGGATAGAGGATAGGATAGGATAGAGGATATGATAGGCTAGGATAGAGGATAGGATAGGATTGAGGATAGGATAGGATAGAGGATAGGATAGGATTGAGGATCGGATAGGATAGAGGATAGGATAGGATAGACGATAGGATAGAGGATATTATAGGATAGAGGATAGGATAGGATTGAGGATAGGATAAGATAGAGGATAGGATAGAATAGAGTACAGGATAGTATAGAGGATAAGATAGGACAGAGGATAGGCTAGGATAGAGGGTAGGATAGAGGATACGATACGATAGAGGATAGGATAGGATATATGATATTATAGGATGGAGGATACGATATCATAGAGGATAGGATAGGATAGACGATAGGATAGGGGATTGGATAGGATAGAGGATATGATAGGATAGAGAATAGGATAGGATAAAGGATAGGATAGGATTGAGGATAGGATAGGATAGAGGATAGGATAGGATTGAGGATCGGATAGGATAGAGGATAGGATAGGATAGAGGATATTATAGGATAGAGGATAGGATAGGATTGAGGATAGGATAAGATAGAGGATAGGATGGAATAGAGTACAGGATAGTATAGAGGATAAGATAGTATAGAGGATAAGATAGGATAGAGGATAGGATAGGATAGAGGATATTATAAGATAGTGAATAGGATAGGGTAGAGGATAGGATAGTATAGAGGATAAGATAGGATAGAGAATAGGATGCTATAGAGGATAGGATAGGATAGAGGATAGGATAGGATGGAGGATATGATAGGATAGATGATAGGATAGGATACAGGATAGGATAGGATTGAGGATAGGATAGGATAGAGGATAGGATAGAGGATTGGGTAGGATAGAGGATAGGATAGAGGATTGGATAGGATTGAGGATATTATGGGGTAGAGAATAGGATAGGATAGGATAGAGGATAGGATAGGATGGAGGATAAGATACGGTAGAGGATAGGATATGATCGAGGATAGTGTAGGATTGTGGATAATATAGGATTGAGGATAGGATAGGATAGAGTATAGGATAGAGGATATTATAGGTGAGAGGATATTATAGGAGAGAGGATATTATAGGATAGAGGATAGGATAAGATAGAGGATAGGATAGTATAGAGAATAGAATAGGATAGAGGATAGGATAGGATTGAGGATAGGATAGGATAGATGATAGGATAGAGGATTGGATAGGATAGAGGATACGATACGATAGAGGATAGGATAGGATAGAGGATAGGATAGGATAGATGATAGGATAGGATAGAGGATAGGATAGAGGATTGGATAGTTTAGAGGATAGGATAGGATAGGATAGAGGATAGGATGGGATAGAGGATAGGATAGGATAAAGGATAGGATAGGATAGAGGATAGGATAGGATAGAGATTAGAATAGGATAGAGGATAGGATAGGATAGATGATAGGATAGGATAGAGGATAGGATAGAGGATAGGATAGAGGATAGGATAGGATACAATAGAGTACAGGATAGTATAGAGGATAAGATAATATAGAGAATAGGATAGGATAGAGGATAGGATAGGATTGAGGATAGGATAGGATAGAGAATAGGAAAGGATAGAGGATAGGATAGGATTGAGGTTAGAATAGGATAGATGATAGGATAGGATACAGGATAGGATAGAGGATTGGATAGGATAGAGGATAGGATAGAGGATTGGATAGTATTGAGGACATTATGGGATAGAGGATAGGATAGGATAGGATAGGATAGAGGATAGGATAGGATAGAGGATAGGATAGAGGATACGATACGATAGAGGATAGGATAGGATAAGGAATAGGATAGGATAGAGGATATGATAGGATAGAGGATAGGATAGGATTGAGGATAGGATAGAGGATAGGATAGAGGATTGGATAGGATAGAGGATACGATAGAGGATAGGATAGGATTTATGATATTATAGGATGGAGGATACGATATTATAGAGGATAGGATATGATAGACGATAGGATAGGGGATTGGATAGGATATAGGATATGATAGGATAGAGGATATGATAGGCTAGGATTGAGGATAGGATAGGATAGAGAATAGGATAGGATAGAGGATAGGATAGGATAGAGGATAGGATAGAGGATACGATACGATGGAGGATAGGATAGGATAAGGAATAGGATAGGATAGAGGATATGATAGGATAGAGGATAGGATAGGATTGAGGATAGGATAGGATACATGATAGGATAGGATAGAGGATAGGATAGAGGATTGGATAGGATAGAGGATTGGATAGGATAGAGGATAGGATAGAGGATTGGATAGGATAGAGGATAGGATAGGATGGAGGATAAGATACGGTAGAGGATAGGATAGGATAGAGGATAGGGTAGGATTGAGGATAGGATAGGATAGACGATAGGATAGAGGATATTATAGGATAGAGGATAGGATAGGATTGAGGATAGGATAAGATAGAGGATAGGATAGAATAGAGTACAGGATAGTATAGAGGTTTAAGATAGGACAGAGGATAGGATAGGATAGAGGATAGGATAGGACAGAGGATAGGATAGGATAGGATAGAGGATAGGATAGGATAGAGAATAGGATAGGATAGAGGATAGGATAGGATAGAAGATAGGATAGAGGATACGATACGATAGAGAATAGGATAGGATAGAGGATAGGATAGTATAGAGGATAGGATAGAGGATACGATACGATAGAGGATAGGATAGGATAGAGGGTAGGATAGAGGATTGGATAGGATTGAGTATAGGATAGAGGATTGGATAGGATAGAGGATTGGATAGAGGATAGGATAGGATAGGGGATAGGATAGGATATATGATATTATAGGATGGAGGATACGATATTATAGAGGATAGGATAGGATAGACGATAGGATAGGAGATTGGATAGGATATAGGATATGATAGGATAGAGGATAGGATAGGATTGAGGATAGCATAGGATTGAGGATAGGATAGGCTAGAGAATAGGATAGGATAGAGGATAGGATAGGATAGAGGATAGGATAGAGGATACGATACGATAGAGGATAGGATAGGATAAGGAATAGGATAGGATACATGATAGGATAGGATAGAGGATTGGATAGGATAGATGATAGGATAGAGGATTGGATAGGATTGAGGATATTATGGGATAGAGGATAGGATAGGATAGGATAGGATAGAGGATAGGATAGTATAGAGAATACCATACGATAGAGGATAGGCTAGGATAGAGGGTAGGATAGAGGATACGATACGATAGAGGATAGGATAGGATATATGATATTATAGGATGGAGGATACGATATCATAGAGGATAGGATAGGATAGACGATAGGATAGGGGATTGGATAGGATAGAGGATATGATAGGATAGAGAATAGGATAGGATAGAGGATAGGATAGGATTGAGGATAGGATAGGATAGAGGATAGGATAGGATTGAGGATCGGATAGGATAGAGGATAGGATAGGATAGAGGATATTATAGGATAGAGGATAGGATAGGATTGAGGATAGGATAAGATAGAGGATAGGATGGAATAGAGTACAGGATAGTATAGAGGATAAGATAGTATAGAGGATAAGATAGGATAGAGGATAGGATAGGATAGAGGATATTATAAGATAGTGAATAGGATAGGGTAGAGGATAGTATAAGATAGAGGATATGACAGGATAGTGTACCGGATAGTATAGAGGATAAGATAGGATAGAGAATAGGATGCTATAGAGGATAGGATAGGATAGAGGATAGGATAGGATGGAGGATATGATAGGATAGATGATAGGATAGGATGCAGGATAGGATAGGATTGAGGATAGGATAGGATAGAGGATAGGATAGAGGATTGGGTAGGATAGAGGATAGGATAGAGGATTGGATAGGATTGAGGATATTATGGGGTAGAGAATAGGATAGGATAGGATAGAGGATAGGATAGGATGGAGGATAAGATACGGTAGAGGATAGGATATGATCGAGGATAGTGTAGGATTGTGGATAATATAGGATTGAGGATAGGATAGGATAGAGTATAGGATAGAGGATATTATAGGTGAGAGGATATTATAGGAGAGAGGATATTATAGGATAGAGGATAGGATAAGATAGAGGATAGGATAGTATAGAGAATAGAATAGGATAGAGGATAGGATAGGATTGAGGATAGGATAGGATAGATGATAGGATAGAGGATTGGATAGGATAGAGGATACGATACGATAGAGGATAGGATAGGATAGAGGATAGGATAGGATAGATGATAGGATAGGATAGAGGATAGGATAGAGGATTGGATAGTTTAGAGGATAGGATAGGATAGGATAGAGGATAGGATGGGATAGAGGATAGGATAGGATAAAGGATAGGATAGGATAGAGGATAGGATAGGATAGAGATTAGAATAGGATAGAGGATAGGATAGGATAGATGATAGGATAGGATAGAGGATAGGATAGAGGATAGGATAGAGGATAGGATAGGATACAATAGAGTACAGGATAGTATAGAGGATAAGATAATATAGAGAATAGGATAGGATAGAGGATAGGATAGGATTGAGGATAGGATAGGATAGAGAATAGGAAAGGATAGAGGATAGGATAGGATTGAGGTTAGAATAGGATAGATGATAGGATAGGATACAGGATAGGATAGAGGATTGGATAGGATAGAGGATTGGATAGGATAGAGGATAGGATAGAGGATTGGATAGTATTGAGGACATTATGGGATAGAGGATAGGATAGGATAGGATAGGATAGAGGATAGGATAGGATAGAGGATAGGATAGAGGATACGATACGATAGAGGATAGGATAGGATAAGGAATAGGATAGGATAGAGGATATGATAGGATAGAGGATAGGATAGGATTGAGGATAGGATAGAGGATAGGATAGAGGATTGGATAGGATAGAGGATAGGATGGGATAGAGGATAGGATAGGATAAAGGATAGGATAGGATAGAGGATAGGATAGGATAGAGATTAGAATAGGATAGAGGATAGGATAGGATACAATAGAGTACAGGATAGTATAGAGGATAAGATAATATAGAGAATAGGATAGGATAGAGGATAGGATAGGATTGAGGATAGGATAGGATAGAGAATGGGAAAGGATAGAGGATAGGATAGGATTGAGGTTAGAATAGGATAGATGATAGGATAGGATACAGGATAGGATAGAGGATTGGATAGGATAGAGGATAGGATAGAGGATTGGATAGTATTGAGGACATTATGGGATAGAGGATAGGATAGGATAGGATAGGATAGAGGATAGGATAGGATAGAGGATAGGATAGAGGATACGATACGATAGAGGATAGGATAGGATAAGGAATAGGATAGGATAGAGGATATGATAGGATAGAGGATAGGATAGGATTGAGGATAGGATAGAGGATAGGATAGAGGATTGGATAGGATAGAGGATACGATAGAGGATAGGATAGGATTTATGATATTATAGGATGGAGGATACGATATTATAGAGGATAGGATATGATAGACGATAGGATAGGGGATTGGATAGGATATAGGATATGATAGGATAGAGGATATGATAGGCTAGGATTGAGGATAGGATAGGATAGAGAATAGGATAGGATAGAGGATAGGATAGGATAGAGGATAGGATAGAGGATACGATACGATGGAGGATAGGATAGGATAAGGAATAGGATAGGATAGAGGATATGATAGGATAGAGGATAGGATAGGATTGAGGATAGGATAGGATACATGATAGGATAGGATAGAGGATAGGATAGAGGATTGGATAGGATAGAGGATTGGATAGGATAGAGGATAGGATAGAGGATTGGATAGGATAGAGGATAGGATAGGATGGAGGATAAGATACGGTAGAGGATAGGATAGGATAGAGGATAGGGTAGGATTGAGGATAGGATAGGATAGACGATAGGATAGAGGATATTATAGGATAGAGGATAGGATAGGATTGAGGATAGGATAAGATAGAGGATAGGATAGAATAGAGTACAGGATAGTATAGAGGTTTAAGATAGGACAGAGGATAGGATAGGATAGAGGATAGGATAGGACAGAGGATAGGATAGGATAGGATAGAGGATAGGATAGGATAGAGAATAGGATAGGATAGAGGATAGGATAGGATAGAGGGTAGGATAGAATAGAGTACAGGATAGTATAGAGGATAAGATAATATAGAGAATAGGATAGGATAGAGGATAGGATAGGATTGAGGATAGAATAGGATAGATGATAGGATAGGATTGAGGATAGGATAAGATAGAGGATAGGATAGAATAGAGTACAGGATAGTATAGAGGATAAGATAGGACAGAGGATAGGATAGGATAGAGGATAGGATAGGACAGAGGCTAGGTTAGGATAGAGGATAGGATAGGATAGAGGATAGGATAGGACAGAGGATAGGTTAGGATGGAGGATAGGATAGGATAGAGGATAGGATAGGATAGAGGATATGATAGGCTAGGATAGTGGATAGGATAGGATTGAGGATAGGATAGGATAGAGGTTAGGATAGGATAGACGATAGGATAGGAGTTTGGATAGGATAGAGGATATGATAGGATAGAAGATAGGATAGGATAGAGGATAGGATAGGATTGAGGATAGGATAGGACAGAGGATAGGATAGGATAGAGGATAGGATCGGATAGAGGGTAGGATAGGATGGAGGGTAGGATAGGATAGAGAATAGGATAGGATAGAGGATAGGAGAGGATAGAGGATAGAATAGGATAGAGGATAGGATAGGATAGAGGATAGGATAGGGTAGAGGATAGGATAGAGGATACGATACGATAGAGGATAGGATAGGATAGAGGATAGGATAGAGGATAGGATAGGATAGAGGATAGGATAGGATAGAGGGTAGGATAGGATGGAGGGTAGGTTAGGATAGAGAATAGGATAGGATAGAGGATAGGAGAAGCTAGAGGATAGGATAGAGGATTGGATATGATTGAGGATATTATGGGATAGAGGATAGGATAGGATAGGATAGGATAGAGGATAGGATAGGATAGAGGATATGATAGGATAGAGGATAGGATAGGATTCAGGATATGATAGGATAGAGGATAGGATAGGATTGTAGATAGGATAGGATAGATGATAGGATAGGATACAGGATAGTATAGAGCATTGGATAGGATAGAGGATAGGATAGGGTAGTAGATAGGATAGGATTGAGGATATGATAGGATAAAGAATAGGATAGGATAGAGGATAGGATAGGATAGATGATAGGATAGGATAGAGGATAGGATAGACGATAGGATAGGATAGAGGATAACATAGGATAGAGGATAGGATGTGATAGAGGATAACATAGGATAGAGTATAGGATAGGATAGAGGATAGGATAGAATAGAGTACAGGATAGTATAGAGGATAAGATAATATAGAGAATAGGATAGGATAGAGGATAGGATAGGATTGAGGATAGAATAGGATAGATGATAGGATAGGATTGAGGATAGGATAAGATAGAGGATAGGATAGAATAGAGTACAGGATAGTATAGAGGATAAGATAGGACAGAGGATAGGATAGGATAGAGGATAGGATAGGACAGAGGATAGGTTAGGATAGAGGATAGGATAGGATAGAGGATAGGATAGGACAGAGGATAGGTTAGGATGGAGGATAGGATAGGATAGAGGATAGGATAGGATAGAGGATATGATAGGCTAGGATAGTGGATAGGATAGGATTGAGGATAGGATAGGGTAGAGGATAGGATAGAGGATACGATACGATAGAGGATAGGATAGGATAGACGATAGGATAGAGGATAGGATAGGATAGAGGATAGGATAGGATAGAGGGTAGGATAGGATGGAGGGTAGGTTAGGATAGAGAATAGGATAGGATAGAGGATAGGAGAAGCTAGAGGATAGGATAGAGGATTGGATATGATTGAGGATATTATGGGATAGAGGATAGGATAGGATAGGATAGGATAGAGGATAGGATAGGATAGAGGATATGATAGGATAGAGGATAGGATAGGATGGAGGATAGGATAGGATATATGATACTATAGGATGGAGGATACGATATTATAGAGGATAGGATAGGATAGACGATAGGATAGGGGATTGGATAGGATAGAGTATATGATAGGATAGAGGATAGGATAGGATAGAGGATAGGATAGGACAGAGGATAGGATAGGATTGAGGATAGGATAGGATAGAGGATAGGATAGGATGGAGGATAGGATAGGATGGAGGATAGGATAGGATAGGATAGATGATAGGATAGAGGATTGGATAGGATAGAGGATACGATACGATAGAGGATAGGATAGGATAGAGGATGGGATAGGACAGAGGATAGGATAGGATAGAGGATAGGATAGGATAGAGGATAGGATAGGATAGGATAGAGGATATGATAGGCTAGGATAGAGGATAGGATAGGATTGAGGATAGGATAGGATAGAGGATAGGATAGGATAGAGGATAGGATAGGATTGAGGATATGATAGGATAGATGATAGGATAGGATACAGGATAGGATAGGATTGAGGATAGAATAGGATAGATGATAGGATAATGTAGAGGATAGGATAGAGGATTGGGTAGGATAGAGGATAGGATAGAGGATTGGATAGTATTGAGGATATTATGGAGTAGAGAATAGGATAGGATAGGATAGGATAGAGGATAGGATAGGATGGAGGATAAGATACGGTAGAGGATAGGATAGGATAGAGGATAGGGTAGGATTGTGGATAATATAGGATTGAGGATAGGATAGGATAGAGGATAGGATAGAGGATAGGATAGGATAGAGGATAGAGGATAGGATAGGATAGAGGATAGGATAGGATAGAGGATAGGATAGGATATATGATACTATAGGATGGAGGATACGATATTATAGAGGATAGTATAGGATAGAGGATAGGATAGGGTAGAGGATAGGATAAGATAGAGGATAGGATAGGGTAGAGGATAGGATAAGATAGTGAATAGAATAGGATAGAGGATATGATAGGATTGCGGATAGGATAGGATAGAGGATAGGATAGGATAGAGGGTAGGATAGAGAATTGGATAGGATAGAGGATACGATACGATAGAGGATAGGATAGGATAAGGTAGAGGATAGGATAGGATAGAGGATAGGATAGAGGATTGGTTAGGATAGAGGATAGGATAGAGGATTGGATAGGATATATAATATTATAGGATGGAGGATAGGATATTATAGAGGATAGTATCGGATAGAGGATAGGATAGGGTAGTGGATAGGATAAGATAGAGGATAGGATAGGGTAGAGGAAAAGATAAGATAGAGGATAGGATAGAATAGAGTACAGGATAGTATAGAGGATAAGATAATATAGAGAATAGGATAGGATAGAGGATAGGATATGCTAGGATAGTGGATAGGATAGGATTGAGGATAGGATAGGATAGAGGATAGGATAGGATAGGATAGGATAGAATAGATGATAGGATAGGATAGAGGATAGCATAGAGGATTGGATAGGATAGAGGATAGGATAGAGGATTGGATAGGATTGAGGATATTATGGGATAGAGGATAGGATAGGATAGGATAGGATAGAGGATAGGATAGGATAGAGGATGGGATAGGATAGAGGATAGGATAGGATAAAGGATAGGATAGGATAGAGGATAGTATAGGATAGAGGATAGGATAGGGTAGAGGATAGGATAAGATAGAGGATAGGATAGGGTAGAGGATACGATAAGATAGAGGATAGGACAGAATAGAGTACAGGATAGTATAGAGGATAAGATAATATAGAGAAGAGGATAGGATAGAGGATAGGACAGGATAGAGTATAGGATAGGATAGAGGATAGGATAGGATAGAGGATAGGATAGGATAGTGAATAGAATAGGATAGAGGATATGATAGGATTGCGGATAGGATAGGATAG
Organism: Halictus rubicundus; assembly: GCF_050948215.1. Lineage (NCBI taxonomy): Eukaryota > Metazoa > Arthropoda > Insecta > Hymenoptera > Halictidae > Halictus > Halictus rubicundus. The sequence goes on along the minus strand of NW_027488682.1, from coordinate 369,076 downwards.
ATGATAGGATAGAGGATTGGATAGAATAGAGGATACGATACGATAGAGGATAGGATAGGATAGAGGGTAGGATAGAGAATTGGATAGGATAGAGGATACGATACGATAGAGGATAGGATAGGATAGAGGATAGGATAGGGTAGAGGATAGGATAAGATAGAGGATAGGATAGGATAGAGGATAGGATAGGATAAAGGATAGGATAGGATAGAGGATAGGATAGGATAGAGGATAGGATAGGATAGATGATAGGATAGAGGTTTGGATAGGGTAGAGGATACGACACGATAGAGGATAGGATAGGATAGAGGGTAGGATAGAGAATTGGATAGGATAGAGGATACGATACGATAGAGGATAGGATAGGATAGAGGATAGGATAGGATAGAGGATAGGATAGGATAGAGGATAGGATAGGATTGGAGATAGGATAGGATAGGATAAAGGATAGGATAGGATAGAGGATATTATAGCATAGAGGATAGGATAAGATAGAGGATAGGATAGGATATATGATATTATAGGATGGAGGATACGATATTATAGAGGATAGTATAGGATAGAGGATAGGATAGGGTAGAGAATAGGATAAGATAGATGATAGGATAGGATAGAGGGTAGGATAGGCTAGAGGATTGGATAGGATACAGGATAGGATATGATAGAGGATAGGACAGGATTGAGGATAGGATAGGATAGAGGATAGGATAGGATACAGGATACGATAGAGGATATTATAGGAGAGAGGATATTATAGGATAGAGGATAGGATAGGATTGAGGATAGGATTGGATACAGGATCGGATAGGATATATGATATTATAGGTTGGAGGATACGATATTATAGAGGATAGGATAGGATAGACGATAGAATAGGGGATTGGATAGGATAGAGGATTGGATAGGATAGAGGATAGGATAGGGTAGACGATAGGATAAGATAGAGGATAGGATAGGGTAGAGGATAGGATAAGATAGAGGATAGGATAGAATAGAGTACAGGATAGTATAGAGGATAAGATAATATAGAGAATAGGATAGGATAGAGGATAGGACAGGATAGAGGATAGGATAGGATAGAGGACAGGATAGGATAGAGGATAGGATAGGATAGAGGATAGTATAGGTTATAGGATAGGATAGGGTAGAGGATAGGATAAGATAGAGGATAGGATAGGGTAGAGGATAGGATAAGATCGAGGATAGGACAGAATAGAGTACAGGATAGTATAGAGGATAAAATAATATAGAGAATAGGATAGGATAGAGGATATGACAGGATAGAGTATAGGATAGGATAGAGGATAGGATAGGATAGAGGATAGGATAGGATAGTGAATAGGATAGGATAGAGGATAGGATAGGATAAAGGATAGGATAGGATAGAGGATAGGATAGGATAGAGGATAGGATAGGATAGAGGATAGGATAGGATATATGATATTATAGGATGGAGGCTACGATATTATAGAGGATAGGATAGGATAGACGATAGGATAGGGGATTGGATGGGATAGAGGATAGGATAGGATAGAGGATAGGATAGAGGATAGGATAGAGGATAGGATACGATAGAGGATAGGATAGGATAGAGGATAGGATAGGATAGGATTGAGGATAGGATAGGATAGGATAGGATAGAGGATAGGATAGGGGATAGGATTGGATACGGGATAGGATAGGATAGAGGTGAGGATAGAGGATTGGATAGGATTGAGGATAGTATAGGATAGTGGATAGGATAGGATTGAGGATAGGATAGGATAGAGGATAGGATAGAGGATAGGATAGGATCGAGGATAGGATTTGACAGAGGATAGGATAGAGGATAGGATAGGATAGATGACAGGATAGGATAGAGAATAGAATAAGATAGAGGATATGATATCATTGAGGATAGGATAGGATAGACGATTGGATAGAGGATTGGATAGGATAGAGGATACGATACGATAGAGGATACGATAGGATAGAGGATAGAATAGGATAGGATAGAGGATACGATACGATAGAGGATAGGATAGGATTGAGGATAGGATAGGACAGAGGATAGGATAGTATAGAGAATAGGATAGGATAGATGATAGGATACGATATTATACAGGATACGATTTTATAGACGATATTATAGGATAGAGCACCGGATTGGACATGGGATACGATATTATAGAGGATACGATATTATAGAGGATAGGATAGGATAGAGAATATGATAGGATAGAGGATAGGATAGGATAGAGGATAGGATAGGATAGAGGATAGGATAGGATTGAGGATACGATACGATATAGGATAGGATAGGATTGAGGATAGAATAGGACAGAGGATAGGATAGGAAAGAGGATAGGATAGGATAGAGGATAGGATACGATAGAGGATAGGATAGGATAGAGGGTAGGATAGGAAAGAGGATAGGATAAGATAGAGGATAGTATAGGATAGAGGATAGGATAGGGTAGAGGATAGGATAAGATAGTGGATAGGATAGGGTACAGGATAGGATAAGATAGAGGATAGGATAGATGATTGGATAGGATAGAGGATAGCATAGAGCATTGGATAGGATTGAGGATATTATGGGATAAAGGATAGGATAGGATAGGATAGGATAGAGGATAGGATAGGATAGAGGATAGGATAGGATAGAGGATAGGATAGGATAGGATAGAGGATAGGATAGGATAGAGGATAGGATAGGATAGAGGATAGGATACGATATTATACAGGATACGATTTTATAGACGATATTATAGGATAGAGCACCGGATTGGACATGGGATACGATATTATAGAGGATACGATATTATAGAGGATAGGATAGGATAGAGAATATGATAGGATAGAGGATAGGATAGGATAGAGGATAGGATAGGATAGAGGATAGGATAGGATTGGAGATAGGATAGGATAGATGATAGGATAGGAAAGAGGATAGGATATGATAGAGGATAACATAGGATAGAGGATAGGATAGGATAGAGGATAGGATAGGACAGAGGATAGGATAGGATAGAGGATAGGATTGGATAGAGGATATGATAGGATAGAGGATAGGATAGGATTGAGGATAGCATAGGATTGAGGATAGGGTAGGATAGAGAATAGGATAGGATAGAGGATAGGATAGGATAGAGGATAGGATTGGATAGAGGATATGATAGGGTAGAGGAGAGGATAGGATAGAGGATAGTATAGGATAGAGGATAGGATAGGGTAGAGGATAGGGTAAGATAGAGGACAGGATAGTATAGAGGATAAGATATTATAGAGAATTGGATGGGATAGAGGATAGGATAGGATAGAGGATGGGATAGGACAGAGGATAGGATAGGATAGAGGATAGAATAGGATAGAGGATAGGATAGTATAGAGAATAGAATAGGATAGAGGATAGGATAGGATAGATGATAGGATAGAGGATTGGATAGGATAGAGGATACGATACGATAGAGGATAGGATAGGATAGAGGGTAGGATAGAGAATTGGATGGGATAGAGTATACGATACGATAGAGGATAGGATAGGATAGAGGATGGGATAGGACAAAGGATAGGATAGGATAGAGGATAGAATAGGATAGGGGATAGGATAGGGTAGAGGATAGGATAAGATAGTGGATAGGATAGGGTACAGGATAGGATAAGATAGAGGATAGGATAGATGATTGGATAGGATAGAGGATAGCATAGAGCATTGGATAGGATTGAGGATATTATGGGATAAAGGATAGGATAGGATAGGATAGGATAGAGGATAGGATAGGATAGAGGATAGGATAGGATAGAGGACAGGATAGGATAGAGGATAGGATAGGATAGAGGATAGGATAGGATAGAGGATAGGATACGATATTATATAGGATACGATTTTATAGACGATATTATAGGATAGAGCACCGGATTGGACATGGGATACGATATTATAGAGGATACGATATTATAGAGGATAGGATAGGATAGAGAATATGATAGGATAGAGGATAGGATAGGATAGAGGATAGGATAGGATAGAGGATAGGATAGGATTGGAGATAGGATAGGATAGATGATAGGATAGGAAAGAGGATAGGATATGATAGAGGATAACATAGGATAGAGGATAGGATAGGATAGAGGATAGGATAGGACAGAGGATAGGATAGGATAGAGGATAGGATTGGATAGAGGATATGATAGGATAGAGGATAGGATAGGATTGAGGATAGCATAGGATTGAGGATAGGGTAGGATAGAGAATAGGATAGGATAGAGGATAGGATAGGATAGAGGATAGGATTGGATAGAGGATATGATAGGGTAGAGGAGAGGATAGGATAGAGGATAGTATAGGATAGAGGATAGGATAGGGTAGAGGATAGGGTAAGATAGAGGACAGGATAGTATAGAGGATAAGATATTATAGAGAATTGGATGGGATAGAGGATAGGATAGGATAGAGGATGGGATAGGACAGAGGATAGGATAGGATAGAGGATAGAATAGGATAGAGGATAGGATAGTATAGAGAATAGAATAGGATAGAGGATAGGATAGGATAGATGATAGGATAGAGGATTGGATAGGATAGAGGATACGATACGATAGAGGATAGGATAGGATAGAGGGTAGGATAGAGAATTGGATGGGATAGAGTATACGATACGATAGAGGATAGGATAGGATAGAGGATGGGATAGGACAGAGGATAGGATAGGATAGAGGATAGAATAGGATAGGGGATAGGATAGGATTGAGGAGAGGATAGGATAGATGATAGGATAGAGGATTGGATAGGATAGAGGATACGATACGATAGAGGATAGGATAGGATAGAGGGTAGGATAGAGAATTGAATAGGATTGAGGATATTATGGGATAGATGATAGGATAGAGGATAGGATAAGATAGAGGATACGATAGGGTAGAGGAGAGGATAAGATAGAGGATAGGATAGAATAGAGTACAGGATAGTATAGAGGATAAGATAATATAGAGAATAGGATAGGATAGAGGATCTGACAGGACAGAGGATAGGATAGGATAGAGGATAGAATAGGATAGGGGATAGGATAGGATTGAGGAGAGGATAGGGTAGATGATAGGATAGAGGATTGGATAGGATAGAGGATACGATACGATAGAGGATAGGATAGGATAGAGGGTAGGATAGAGAATTGAATAGGATTGACGATATTATGGGATAGAGGATAGGATAGGATAGGATAGGATAGAGGAGAGGATAGGATAGAGGATAGGATAGGATAGAGGATAGGATAGGATATACGATATTATAGGATGGAGGATACGATATTATAGAGGATAGTATAGGATAGAGGGTAGGATAGGATATAGGGTAGGATAGAGAATTGGACAGGATAGAGGATTGGATAGGATAGATGATAGGATAGAGGATTGGATAGGATAGAGGATACGATACGATAGAGGATAGGATAGGATAGAGGGTAGGATAGAGAATTGGACAGGATAGAGGATTGGATAGGATAGATGATAGGATAGAGGATTGGATAGGATAGAGGATACGATACGATAGAGGATAGGATAGGATAGAGGGTAGGATAGAGAATTGGATGGGATAGAGGATACGATACGATAGAGCATAGGATAGGATAGAGGATGGGATAGGACAGAGGATAGGATAGGATAGAGGATAGGATAGGATTGAGGATAGGATAGGATAGATGATAGGATAGAGGATTGGATAGGATAGAGGATACGATACGATAGAGGATAGGATAGGATAGAGGGTAGGATAGAGAATTGGATGGGATAGAGGATACGATACGATAGAGGATAGGATAGGATAGAGGATGGGATAGGACAGAGGATAGGATAGGATAGAGGATAGAATAGGATAGGGGATAGGATAGGATTGTGGAGAGGATAGGATAGATGATAGGATAGAGGATTGGATAGGATAGAGGATACGATACGATAGAGGATAGGATAGGATAGAGGGTAGGATAGAGAATTGAATAGGATTGAGGATATTATGGCATAGAGTATAGGATAGGATAGGATAGGATAGAGGAGAGGATAGGATAGAGGATAGGATAGGATAGAGTACAGGATAGTATAGAGGATAAGATAGGATAGAGGATAGGATAGGATAGAGGATAGGATAGGATTGAGGATACGATACGATAGAGGATAGGATAGGATTGAGTTTAGAATAGGACAGAGGATAGGATAGGATAGAGGATAGGATAGGATAGAGGATAGGGTAGAGGATTGGATAGGATAGAGGATAGGATAGAGGATTGTAAGGATTGAGGATATTATCGGTCAGAGGATAGGATAGGATAGGATAGAAGATAGGATAGGATATAGGATAGGATAGGATAGAGGATAGGATAGGTTAAAGGATAATATAGGATAGAGGATAGGATAGAGGATAGGATTGAGGATATTATGGGATAAAGGATAGGTTAGGATAGGATAATATCTAGGATAGGATAGGATAGAGAATGGGATAGGATACAGGATAGGATAGGATAGAGGATAGGATAGGGTAGAGGATAGGATAATATAGGGGATAGGACAGGGTAGAGGATAGGATAGGGTAGAGGAAAGGGTAAGATAGAGGATAGGATAGGATAGAGGATTGGATAGGATTGAGGATATTAAGGGATTGAGGATAGGATAGGATAGGATAGGATAGAGGATAGGATAGGATAGGATAGAGGATAGGATAGGATAGAGGATTGGATAGGATAGAGTACAGGATAGTATAGAGGATAAGATAATATAGAGAATAGGATAGGATAGAGGATAGGACAGGATAGAGGATAGGATAGGATAGAGGATAGGATAGTATAGAGAATAGAATAGGATAGAGGATAGGATAGGATTGAGGATAGGATAGGATAGAGGATAGGATAGGATTGAGGATAGCATAGGATTGAGGATAGGATAGGATAGAGAATAGGATAGGATTGAGGATAGGATAGGATAGAGGATAGGATAGAGGATTGGATAGGATAGAGGATACGATACGATAGAGGATAGGATAGGATAGAGGGTAGGATACAAAATTGAATAGGATTGAGGATATTATGGAATAGAGGATAGTTTAGGATAGGATAGGATAGAGAATAGGATAGGATAGAGGATAGGACAGGATAGAGGATAGGATAGGATAGAGGATAGGATAGAATAGAGGATAGAATAGGATAGAGGATAGGATAGGATTGAGGATAGGATAGGATAGCGGGTAGGATAGAAAATGAATAGGATTGAGGATATTATGGGATAGAGGATAGGATAGGATAGAGGATACGATACGATAGAGGATAGGATAGGATATAGGATAGGATAGGACAGAGGATATGATAGGCTAGGATAGAGGATAGGATAGGATTGAGGATAGGATAGGATAGAGGATAGGACAGGATTGAGGATAGCATAGGATCGAGGATAGGATAGGATAGAGAGTAGGATAGCATAGAGGATAGGATAGGATAGAGGATAGGACAGGATAGAGGATAGGATAGGATAGAGGATAGGATAGGATAGAGGATAGGATAGGATAGATGATAGGATAGAGGATTGGATAGGATAGAGGATTGGATAGGATTGAGGATATTATGGGATAGATGATAGGATAGAGGATTGGATAGGATAGAGGATACGATACGATAGAGGATAGGATAGGATAGAGGGTAGGATAGAAAATTGAATGGGATTGAGGATATTATGGAATAGAGGATAGGATAGGATAGGATAGGATAGAGAATAGGATAGGATAGAAGATAGGACAGGATAGAGGATAGGATAGGATAGAGGATAGGATAGGATTGAGGATAGCATAGGATTGAGGATAGGATAGGATAGAGAATAGGATAGGATAGAGGATAGGATAGGATAGAGGATAGGATAGAGGATAGGATAGAGGATTGGATAGGATTGAGGATTTTATGGGATAGAGGATAGGATAGAGGATTGGATAGGATAGAGGATACGATACGATAGAGGATAGGATAGGATAGAGGGTAGGATACAAAATTGAATAGGATTGAGGATATTATGGAATAGAGGATAGTTTAGGATAGGATAGGATAGAGAATAGGATAGGATAGAGGATAGGACAGGATAGAGGATAGGATAGGATAGAGGATAGGATAGAATAGAGGATAGAATAGGATAGAGGATAGGATAGGATTGAGGATAGGATAGGATAGCGGGTAGGATAGAAAATGAATAGGATTGAGGATATTATGGGATAGAGGATAGGATAGGATAGAGGATACGATACGATAGAGGATAGGATAGGATATAGGATAGGATAGGACAGAGGATATGATAGGCTAGGATAGAGGATAGGATAGGATTGAGGATAGGATAGGATAGAGGATAGGACAGGATTGAGGATAGCATAGGATCGAGGATAGGATAGGATAGAGAGTAGGATAGCATAGAGGATAGGATAGGATAGAGGATAGGATAGGATAGATGATAGGATAGAGGATTGGATAGGATAGAGGATTGGATAGGATTGAGGATATTATGGGATAGATGATAGGATAGAGGATTGGATAGGATAGAGGATACGATACGATAGAGGATAGGATAGGATAGAGGGTAGGATAGAAAATTGAATGGGATTGAGGATATTATGGAATAGAGGATAGGATAGGATAGGATAGGATAGAGAATAGGATAGGATAGAAGATAGGACAGGATAGAGGATAGGATAGGATAGAGGATAGGATAGGATAGAGGATACGATACGATAGAGGATAGGATAGGATAGAGGATAGGATAGGACAGAGGATATGATAGGCTAGGATAGAGGATAGGATAGGATTGAGGATAGGATAGGATAGAGGATAGGATAGGATTGAGGATAGCATAGGATAGAGGTTAGGATAGGATAGAGGATAGGATAGGATAGATGATAGGATAGAGGATTGGATAGGATAGAGGATACGATACGATAGAGGATAGGATAGGATAGAGGGTAGGGTAGAGAATTGGATGGGATACAGGATACGATACGATAGAGGATAGGTTAGGATAGAGGATAGGATAGGATTGAGGATAGGATAGGATAGAGGATAGGATAGGTTTGAGGATAGCATAGGATTGAGGATAGGATAGGATAGAGGATAGGATAGGGTAGAGAATAGGATAAGATAGAGGATAGGATAGAATAGAGTACAGGATAGTATAGAGGATAAGATAATATAGAGAATAGGATAGGATAGAGGATAGGACAGGCTAGGATAGAGGATAGGATAGGATTGAGGATAGGATAGGGTAGAGGATAGGATAGGATTGAGGATAGCTTCGGATTGAGGATAGGATAGGATAGAGAATAGGATAGGATAGAGGATAGGATAGGATAGAGGATAGGATAGAGGATTGGATAGGATTGAGGATATTATGGGGTAGAGGATAGGATAGGATAGGATAAGATAGATTATAGGATAGGATAGAGGATATGATAGGATAGAGGATAGGATAGGACAGAGGATATGATAGGATAGAGGATAGGATAGGATAGAGGATAGGATAGGATAGAGGATAGGATAGGATATATGATACTATAGGATGGAGGATACGATATTATAGAGGATAGTATAGGATAGAGGATAGGATACCGTAGTGGATAGGATAAGATAGAGGATAGGATAGGGTAGAGGATAGGATAAGATAGAGGATAGGATAGAATAGAGTACAGGATAGTATAGAGGATAAGATAATATAGAGAATAGGATAGGATAGAGGATAGGACAGGATAGAGGATAGGATAGGATAGAGGATAGGATAGTATAGAGAATAGAATAGGATAGAGGATAGGATAGGATTGAGGATAGGATAGGATAGAGGATAGGATAGGATTGAGGATAGCATAGGATTGAGGATAGGATAGGATAGATGATAGGATAGAGGATTGGATGGGATAGAGGATACGATACGATAGAGGATAGGATAGGATAGAGGATGGGATAGGACAGAGGATAGGATAGGATAGAGGACAGGATAGGATAGAGGATAGGATAGGATAGAGGATATGATAGGGTAGGATAGAGGATAGGATAGGATTGAGGATAGGATAGGATAGAGGATAGGATAGGATATATGATACTATAGGATGGAGGATACGATATTATAGAGGATAGTACAGGATAGAGGATAGAATAGGGTAGAGGATAGGATAAGATAGAGGATGTGATAGAATAGAGTACAGGATAGTATAGAGGATAAGATAATATAGAGAATAGGATAGGATAGAGGATAGGACAGGATAGAGGATAGGATAGGATAGAGGGTAGGATAGGATAGAGGATAGGATAGGATATAGGATATGATAGGCTAGGATAGAGGATAGGATAGGATTGAGGATAGGATAGGATAGAGGATAGGATAGGATTGAGGATAGCATAGGATTGAGGATAGGATAGGATAGAGAATAGGATAGGATAGAGGATAGGATAGGATAGAGGATAGGATAGAGGATAGGATAGAGGATTGGATAGGATTGAGGATATTATGGGATAGAGGATAGGATAGGATAGGATAGGATAGGATAGGATCGAGGATAGGATAGGATAGAGGATAGGATAGGATAGAGGATAGGATAGGATAGAGGATAGGATAGGATAGAGGATAGGATAGGATAGAGGATACAATAGGATAGAGGATAGGATAGGATAGAGGATAGGATAGGATATATGATACTATAGAATGGAGGATACGATATTATAGAGGATAGTATAGGATAGAGGATAGGACAGGATAGAGGATAGGATAGGATAGAGGATAGGATAGGATAGAGGATAGGATAGGATAGATGATAGGATAGAGGATTGGATAGGATAGAGGATAGGATAGGATAGCGGGTAGGATAGAGAATTGAATACGATTGAGGATATTATGGGATAGAGGATAGGATAGGATAGGATAGGATAGTATAGAGAATAGAATAGGATAGAGGATAGGATAGGATTGAGGATAGGATAGGATAGATGATAGGATAGAGAATTGGATGGGATACAGGATACGATACGATAGATGATAGTACAGGATAGAGGATAGAATAGGGTAGAGGATAGGATAAGATAGAGGATATGATAGAATAGAGTACAGGATAGTATAGAGGATAAGATAATATAGAGAATAGGATAGGATAGAGGATAGGACAGGATAGAGGATAGGATAGGATAGAGGGTAGGATAGGATAGAGGATAGGATAGGATATAGGATATGATAGGCTAGGATAGAGGATAGGATAGGATTGAGGATAGGATAGGATAGAGGATAGGATAGGTTTGAGGATAGCATAGGATTGAGGATAGGGTAGGATAGAGAATAGGATAGGATAGAGGATAGGATAGGATATATGATACTATAGGATGGAGGATACGATATTATAGAGGATAGTATAGGATAGAGGATAGGATAGGGTAGAGGATAGGGTAAGATAGAGGATAGGATAGGGTAGAGGATAGGATAAGATAGAGGATAGGATAGAATAGAGTACAGGATAGTATAGAGGATAAGATAATATAGAGAATAGGATAGGATAGAGGATAGGACAGGATAGAGGATAGGATAGGATAGAGGATAGGATAGTATAGAGAATAGAATAGGATAGAGGATAGGATAGGATTGAGGATAGGATAGGATAGAGGATAGGATAGGATTGAGGATAGCATAGGATTGAGGATAGGATAGGATAGATGATAGGATAGAGGATTGGATGGGATAGAGGATACGATACGATAGAGGATAGGATAGGATAGAGGATGGGATAGGACAGAGGATAGGATAGGATAGAGGACAGGATAGGATAGAGGATAGGATAGGATAGAGGATATGATAGGGTAGGATAGAGGATAGGATAGGATTGAGGATAGGATAGGATAGAGGATAGGATAGGATTGAGGATAGCATAGGATTGAGGATAGGATAGGATAGAGAGTAGGATAGCATAGAGTATAGGATAGAATAGAGGATAGGATAGAGGATTTGATAGGATTGAGGATATTATGGGATAGAGGATAGGATAGGATAGGATAGGATAGAGGATAGGATAGGATAGAGGATAGGATAGGATAGAGGATAGGATAGGATAGAGGATAGGATAGGATAGAGGATAGGATAGGATATATGATACTATAGGATGGAGGATACGATATTATAGAGGATAGTACAGGATAGAGGATAGAATAGGGTAGAGGATAGGATAAGATAGAGGATATGATAGAATAGAGTACAGGATAGTATAGAGGATAAGATAATATAGAGAATAGGATAGGATAGAGGATAGGACAGGATAGAGGATAGGATAGGATAGAGGGTAGGATAGGATAGAGGATAGGATAGGATATAGGATATGATAGGCTAGGATAGAGGATAGGATAGGATTGAGGATAGGATAGGATAGAGGATAGGATAGGATTGAGGATAGCATAGGATTGAGGATAGGATAGGATAGAGAATAGGATAGGATAGAGGATAGGATAGGATAGAGGATAGGATAGAGGATAGGATAGAGGATTGGATAGGATTGAGGATATTATGGGATAGAGGATAGGATAGGATAGGATAGGATAGGATAGGATAGGATCGAGGATAGGATAGGATAGAGGATAGGATAGGATAGAGGATAGGATAGGATAGAGGATAGGATAGGATAGAGGATACAATAGGATAGAGGATAGGATAGGATAGAGGATAGGATAGGATATATGATACTATAGAATGGAGGATACGATATTATAGAGGATAGTATAGGATAGAGGATAGGACAGGATAGAGGATAGGATAGGATAGAGGATAGGATAGGATAGAGGATAGGATAGGATAGATGATAGGATAGAGGATTGGATAGGATAGAGGATAGGATAGGATAGCGGGTAGGATAGAGAATTGAATACGATTGAGGATATTATGGGATAGAGGATAGGATAGGATAGGATAGGATAGTATAGAGAATAGAATATGATAGAGGATAGGATAGGATTGAGGATAGGATAGGATAGATGATAGGATAGAGAATTGGATGGGATACAGGATACGATACGATAGATGATAGTACAGGATAGAGGATAGAATAGGGTAGAGGATAGGATAAGATAGAGGATATGATAGAATAGAGTACAGGATAGTATAGAGGATAAGATAATATAGAGAATAGGATAGGATAGAGGATAGGACAGGATAGAGGATAGGATAGGATAGAGGGTAGGATAGGATAGAGGATAGGATAGGATATAGGATATGATAGGCTAGGATAGAGGATAGGATAGGATTGAGGATAGGATAGGATAGAGGATAGGATAGGTTTGAGGATAGCATAGGATTGAGGATAGGGTAGGATAGAGAATAGGATAGGATAGAGGATAGGATAGGATATATGATACTATAGGATGGAGGATACGATATTATAGAGGATAGTATAGGATAGAGGATAGGATAGAGGATTGGATAGGATTGAGGATATTATGGGATAGAGGATAGGATAGGATAGGATAGGATAGAGGATAGGATAGGATACATGATAGGATAGGATATATGATACTATAGGATGGAGGATACGATATTGTAGAGGATAGTATTGGATAGAGGATAGGATAGGGTAGAGGATAGGATAAGATAGAGGATAGGATAGAATAGAGTACAGGATAGTATAGAGGATAAAATAATATAGAGAAGAGGATTTGATAGAGGATAGGACAGGATAGAGGATAGGATAGGATAGAGGATAGAATAGGATAGAGGATAGGACTGGATTGAGGATAGGATAGGATAGATGATAGGATAGAGGATTGGATAGGATAGAGGATACGATACGATAGAGGATAGGATAGGATAGAGGGTAGGATAGAAAATTGAATAGGATTGAGGATATTATGGGATAGAGGATAGGATAGGATAGGATAGGATACAGAATAGGATAGGATAGAGGATAGAATAGGATAGAGGATAGGATAGGATTGAGGATAGGATAGGATAGCGGGTAGGATAGAAAATGAATAGGATTGAGGATATTATGGGATAGAGGATAGGGTAGGATAGAGGATACGATACGATAGAGGATAGGATAGGATAGAGGATAGGATAGGATAGAGGATATGATAGGCTAGGATAGACGATAGGATAGGATTGAGGATAGGATAGGATAGAGGATAGGATAGGATTGAGGATAGCATAGGATTGAGGATAGGATAGGATAGAGAGTAGGATAGCATAGAGGATAGGATATGATAGAGGATAGGATAGAGGATTGGATAGGATTGAGGATATTACGGGATAGAGGATAGGATAGGATAGGATAGGATAGAGGATAGGATAGGATACAGGATACGATAGGATATATGATACTATAGGATGGAGGATACGATATTGTAGAGGATAGTATAGGATAGAGGATAGGATAGGGTAGAGGATAGGATAAGATAGAGGATAGGATAGAATAGAGTACAGGATAGTATAGAGGATAAAATAATATAGAGAAGAGGATAGGATAGAGGATAGGACAGGATAGAGGATAGGATGGGATAGAGGATAGAATAGGATAGAGGATAGGATAGGATTGAGGATTGGATAGGATAGATGATAGGATAGAGGATTGGATAGGATAGAGGATACGATACGATAGAGGATAGGATAGGATAGAAGGTAGGATAGAAAATTGAATAGGATGGAGGATATTATGGGATAGAGGATAGGATAGGATAGGATAGGATAGAGAATAGGATAGGATAGAGGATAGGACAGGATAGAGGATAGGATAGGATAGAGGATAGGATAGGATAGAAGATAGGATAGTATAGAGAATAGAATAGGATAGAGGATAGGATAGGATTGAGGATAGGATAGGATAGATGATAGGATAGAGGATTGGATAGGATAGAGGATACGATACGACAGAGGATAGGATAGGATAGAGGGTAGGAAAGAGAATTGGATGGGATAGAGGATACGATAAGACAGAGGAGGGGATAGGATAGAGGATGGGATAGGACAGAGGATAGGATAGGATAGAGGATAGAATAGGATAGAGGATAGGATAGGATTGAGGATAGGATAGGATAGATGATAGGATAGAGGATTGGATAGGATAGAGGATAGGATAGGATAGAGGATAGGATAGTATAGAGAATAGAATGGGATAGAGGATAGGATAGGATTGAGGATAGGATAGGATAGAGGATAGGATAGAGGATTGGATAGGATTGAGGATATTATGGGATAGAGGATAGGATAGGATAGGATAGAGGATAGGTTAGGATATATGATACTATAGGATGGAGGATACGATATTATAGAGGATAGTACAGGATAGAGGATAGAATAGGGTAGAGGATAGGATAAGATAGAGGATATGATAGAATAGAGTACAGGATAGTATAGAGGATAAGATAATATAGAGAATAGGATAGGATAGAGGATAGGACAGGATAGAGGATAGGATAGGATAGAGGGTAGGATAGGATAGAGGATAGGATAGGATATAGGATATGATAGGCTAGGATAGAGGATAGGATAGGATTGAGGATAGGATAGGATAGAGGATAGGATAGGATTGAGGATAGCATAGGATTGAGGATAGGATAGGATAGAGAATAGGATGGGATAGAGGATAGGATAGGATAGAGGATAGGATAGAGGATAGGATAGAGGATTGGATAGGATTGAGAATATTATGGGATAGAGGATATGATAGCATAGGATAGGATAGGATAGGACCGAGGATAGGATAGGATAGAGGATAGGATAGGATAGAGGATAGGATAGGATAGAGGATAGGATAGGATAGAGGATAGAATAGGATAGAGGATAGGATAGGATAGAGGATAGGATAGGATATATGATACCATAGAATGGAGGATACGATATTATAGAGGATAGTATAGGATAGAGGATAGGACAGGATAGAGGATAGGATAGGATAGAGGATAGGATAGGATAGAGGATAGGATAGGATAGATGATAGGATAGAGGATTGGATAGGATAGAGGATAGGATAGAGAATTGAATACGATTGAGGATATTATGGGATAGAGGATAGGATAGGATAGTATAGAGAATAGAATAGGATAGAGGATAGGATAGGATTGAGGATAGGATAGGATAGATGATAGGATAGAGAATTGGATGGGATACAGGATACGATACGATAGAGGATAGGATAGGATAGAGGATGGGATAGGAGAGAGGATAGGATAGGATAGAGGACAGTATAGGATAGAGGATAGGATAGGATAGAGGATATGATAGGGTAGGATAGAGGATAGGATAGGATTGAGGATAGGATAGGATAGAGGATAGGATAGAGGATTGGATAGGATTGAGGATATTATGGGATAGAGGATAGGATAGGATAGGATAGAGGATAGGTTAGGATATATGATACTATAGGATGGAGGATACGATATTATAGAGGATAGTACAGGATAGAGGATAGAATAGGGTAGAGGATAGGATAAGATAGAGGATATGATAGAATAGAGTACAGGATAGTATAGAGGATAAGATAATATAGAGAATAGGATAGGATAGAGGATAGGACAGGATAGAGGATAGGATAGGATAGAGGGTAGGATAGGATAGAGGATAGGATAGGATATAGGATATGATAGGCTAGGATAGAGGATAGGATAGGATTGAGGATAGGATAGGATAGAGGATAGGATAGGATTGAGGATAGCATAGGATTGAGGATAGGATAGGATAGAGAATAGGATAGGATAGAGGATAGGATAGGATAGAGGATAGGATAGAGGATAGGATAGAGGATTGGATAGGATTGAGAATATTATGGGATAGAGGATATGATAGGATAGGATAGGATAGGATAGGACCGAGGATAGGATAGGATAGAGGATAGGATAGGATAGAGGATAGGATAGGGTAGAGGATAGGATAAGATAGAGGATATGATAGAATAGAGTACAGGATAGTATAGAGGATAAGATAATATAGAGAATAGGATAGGATAGAGGATAGGACAGGATAGAGGATAGGATAGGATAGAGGGTAGGATAGGATAGAGGATAGGATAGGATATAGGATATGATAGGCTAGGATAGAGGATAGGATAGGATTGAGGATAGGATAGGATAGAGGATAGGATAGGATTGAGGATAGCATAGGATTGAGGATAGGATAGGATAGAGAATAGGATAGGATAGAGGATAGGATAGGATAGAGGATAGGATAGAGGATAGGATAGAGGATTGGATAGGATTGAGAATATTATGGGATAGAGGATATGATAGGATAGGATAGGATAGGATAGGACCGAGGATAGGATAGGATAGAGGATAGGATAGGATAGAGGATAGGATAGGATAGAGGATAGGATAGGATAGAGGATAGAATAGGATAGAGGATAGGATAGGATAGAGGATAGGATAGGATATATGATACTATAGAATGGAGGATACGATATTATAGAGGATAGTATAGGATAGAGGATAGGACAGGATAGAGGATAGGATAGGATAGAGGATAGGATAGGATAGAGGATAGGATAGGATAGATGATAGGATAGAGGATTGGATAGGATAGAGGATAGGATAGAGAATTGAATACGATTGAGGATATTATGGGATAGAGGATAGGATAGGATAGTATAGAGAATAGAATAGGATAGAGGATAGGATAGGATTGAGGATAGGATAGGATAGATGATAGGATAGAGAATTGGATGGGATACAGGATACGATACGATAGAGGATAGGATAGGATAGAGGATGGGATAGGAGAGAGGATAGGATAGGATAGAGGACAGGATAGGATAGAGGATAGGATAGGATAGAGGATATGATAGGGTAGGATAGAGGATAGGATAGGATTGAGGATAGGATAGGATAGAGGATAGGATAGAGGATTGGATAGGATTGAGGATATTATGGGATAGAGGATAGGATAGGATAGGATAGAGGATAGGTTAGGATATATGATACTATAGGATGGAGGATACGATATTATAGAGGATAGTACAGGATAGAGGATAGAATAGGGTAGAGGATAGGATAAGATAGAGGATATGATAGAATAGAGTACAGGATAGTATAGAGGATAAGATAATATAGAGAATAGGATAGGATAGAGGATAGGACAGGATAGAGGATAGGATAGGATAGAGGGTAGGATAGGATAGAGGATAGGATAGGATATAGGATATGATAGGCTAGGATAGAGGATAGGATAGGATTGAGGATAGGATAGGATAGAGGATAGGATAGGATTGAGGATAGCATAGGATTGAGGATAGGATAGGATAGAGAATAGGATAGGATAGAGGATAGGATAGGATAGAGGATAGGATAGAGGATAGGATAGAGGATTGGATAGGATTGAGAATATTATGGGATAGAGGATATGATAGGATAGGATAGGATAGGATAGGACCGAGGATAGGATAGGATAGAGGATAGGATAGGATAGAGGATAGGATAGGATAGAGGATAGGATAGGTTAGAGGATAGAATAGGATAGAGGAAAGGATAGGATAGAGGATAGGATAGGATATATGATACTATAGAATGGAGGATACGATATTATAGAGGATAGTATAGGATAGAGGATAGGACAGGATAGAGGATAGGATAGGATAGAGGATAGGATAGGATAGAGGATAGTATAGGATAGATGATAGGATAGAGGATTGGATAGGATAGAGGATAGGATAGAGAATTGAATACGATTGAGGATATTATGGGATAGAGGATAGGATAGGATAGTATAGAGAATAGAATAGGATAGAGGATAGGATAGGATTGAGGATAGGATAGGATAGATGATAGGATAGAGAATTGGATGGGATACAGGATACGATACGATAGAGGATAGGATAGGATAGAGGATGGGATAGGAGAGAGGATAGGATAGGATAGAAGACAGGATAGGATAGAGGATAGGATAGGATAGAGGATATGATAGGGTAGGATAGAGGATAGGATAGGATTGAGGATAGGATAGGATAGAGGATAGGATAGAGGATTGGATAGGATTGAGGATATTATGGGATAGAGGATAGGATAGGATAGGATAGAGGATAGGTTAGGATATATGATACTATAGGATGGAGGATACGATATTATAGAGGATAGTACAGGATAGAGGATAGAATAGGGTAGAGGATAGGATAAGATAGAGGATATGATAGAATAGAGTACAGGAAAGTATAGAGGATAAGATAATATAGAGAATAGGATAGGATAGAGGATAGGACAGGATAGAGGATAGGATAGGATAGAGGGTAGGATAGGATAGAGGATAGGATAGGATATAGGATATGATAGGCTAGGATAGAGGATAGGATAGGATTGAGGATAGGATAGGATAGAGGATAGGATAGGATTGAGGATAGCATAGGATTGAGGATAGGATAGGATAGAGAATAGGATAGGATAGAGGATAGGATAGGATAGAGGATAGGATAGAGGATAGGATAGAGGATTGGATAGGATTGAGAATATTATGGGATAGAGGATATGATAGGATAGGATAGGATAGGATAGGACCGAGGATAGGATAGGATAGAGGATAGGATAGGATAGAGGATAGGATAGGATAGAGGATAGGATAGGATAGAGGATAGAATAGGATAGAGGATAGGATAGGATAGAGGATAGGATAGGATATATGATACTATAGAATGGAGGATACGATATTATAGAGGATAGTATAGGATAGTGGATAGGACAGGATAGAGGATAGGATAGGATAGAGGATAGGATAGGATAGAGGATAGTATAGGATAGATGATAGGATAGAGGATTGGATAGGATAGAGGATAGGATAGAGAATTGAATACGATTGAGGATATTATGGGATAGAGGATAGGATAGGATAGTATAGAGAATAGAATAGGATAGAGGATAGGATAGGATTGAGGATAGGATAGGATAGATGATAGGATAGAGAATTGGATGGGATACAGGATACGATACGATAGAGGATAGGATAGGATAGAGGATGGGATAGGAGAGAGGATAGGATAGGATAGAAGACAGGATAGGATAGAGGATAGGATAGGATAGAGGATATGATAGGGTAGGATAGAGGATAGGATAGGATTGAGGATAGGATAGGATAGAGGATAGGATAGAGGATTGGATAGGATTGAGGATATTATGGGATAGAGGATAGGATAGGATAGGATAGAGGATAGGTTAGGATATATGATACTATAGGATGGAGGATACGATATTATAGAGGATAGTACAGGATAGAGGATAGAATAGGGTAGAGGATAGGATAAGATAGAGGATATGATAGAATAGAGTACAGGAAAGTATAGAGGATAAGATAATATAGAGAATAGGATAGGATAGAGGATAGGACAGGATAGAGGATAGGATAGGATAGAGGGTAGGATAGGATAGAGGATAGGATAGGATATAGGATATGATAGGCTAGGATAGAGGATAGGATAGGATTGAGGATAGGATAGGATAGAGGATAGGATAGGATTGAGGATAGCATAGGATTGAGGATAGGATAGGATAGAGAATAGGATAGGATAGAGGATAGGATAGGATAGAGGATAGGATAGAGGATAGGATAGAGGATTGGATAGGATTGAGAATATTATGGGATAGAGGATATGATAGGATAGGATAGGATAGGATAGGACCGAGGATAGGATAGGATAGAGGATAGGATAGGATAGAGGATAGGATAGGATAGAGGATAGGATAGGATAGAGGATAGAATAGGATAGAGGATAGGATAGGATAGAGGATAGGATAGGATATATGATACTATAGAATGGAGGATACGATATTATAGAGGATAGTATAGGATAGAGGATAGGACAGGATAGAGGATAGGATAGGATAGAGGATAGGATAGGATAGAGGATAGGATAGGATAGATGATAGGATAGAGGATTGGATAGGATAGAGGATAGGATAGAGAATTGAATACGATTGAGGATATTATGGGATAGAAGATAGGATAGGATAGTATAGAGAATAGAATAGGATAGAGGATAGGATAGGATTGAGGATAGGATAGGATAGATGATAGGATAGAGAATTGGATGGGATACAGGATACGATACGATAGAGGATAGTACAGGATAGAGGATAGAATAGGGTAGAGGATAGGATAAGATAGAGGATATGATAGAATAGAGTACAGGATAGTATAGAGGATAAGATAATATAGAGAATAGGATAGGATAGAGGATAGGACAGGATAGAGGATAGGATAGGATAGTGGGTAGGATAGGATAGAGGATAGGATAGGATATAGGATATGATAGGCTAGGATAGAGGATAGGATAGGATTGAGGATAGGATAGGATAGAGGATAGGATAGGTTTGAGGATAGCATAGGATTGAGGATAGGGTAGGATAGAGAATAGGATAGGATAGAGGATAGGATAGGATATATGATACTATAGGATGGAGGATACGATATTATAGAGGATAGTATAGGATAGAGGATAGGATAGGGTAGAGGATAGGGTAAGATAGAGGATAGGATAGGGTAGAGGATAGGATAAGATAGAGGATAGGATAGAATAGAGTACAGGATAGTATAGAGGATAAGATAATATAGAGAATAGGATAGGATAGAGGATAGGGCAGGATAGAGTATAGGATAGGATAGAGGATAGGATAGGATAGAGGATAGGATAGGATAGATGATAGGATAGAGGATTGGATAGGATAGAGGATACGATACGATAGAGGATAGGATAGGATAGAGGGTAGGATAGAGAATTGGATAAGGATAGAGAATACGATACGATAGAGGATAGGATAGGATAGAGGGTAGGACAGAGAATTGGATAAGGATAGAGAATACGATACGATAGAGGATAGGATAGGATAGAGGATACGATACGATAGAGGATAGGATAGGATAGAGGGTAGGATAGAGAATTGGATAAGGATAGAGAATACGATACGATAGAGGATAGGATAGGATAGAGGGTAGGACAGAGAATTGGATAAGGATAGAGAATACGATACGATAGAGGATAGGATAGGATAGAGGATGGGATAGGACAGAGGATAGGATAGGATAGAGGGTAGAATAGGATAGAGGATAGGATAGGATTGAGTATAGGATAGGATAGATGATAGGATAGAGGATTGGATAGGATAGAGGATACGATACGATAGAGGATAGGATAGGATAGAGGGTAGGATAGAAAATTGAATAGGATTGAGGATATTATGGGATAGAGGATAGGATAGGATAGGATAGGATAGAGGATAGGATAGGATATATGATATTATAGGATGGAGGATACGATATTATAGAGGATAGGATAGGGTAGAGGATAGGATAAGATAGAGAATAGGATAGGATAGAGGATAGGATAGGATAGAGGATAGGATAGAGGATTGGATAGGATTGAGGATATTATGGGGTAGAGGATAGGATAGGATAGGATAAGATAGATTATAGGATAGGATAGAGGATATGATAGGATTGAGGATAGGATAGGATAGAGAATAGGATAGGATAGAGGATAGGATAGGATAGAGGATAGGATAGAGGATTGGATAGGATTGAGGATATTATGGGGTAGAGGATAGGATAGGATAGGATAAGATAGATTATAGGATAGGATAGAGGATATGATAGGATAGAGGATAGGATAGGACAGAGGATATGATAGGACAGAGGATAGGATAGGATAGAGGATAGGATAGGATAGAGGATAGGATAGGATAGAGGATAGGATAGGATAGAGTACAGGATAGTATAGAGGATAAGATAATATAGAGAATAGGATAGGATAGAGGATAGGACAGGATAGAGGATAGGATAGGATAGAGGATAGGATAGGATAGAGGATTGGATAGGATAGAGGATAGGATAGGATAGAGTACAGGATAGTATAGAGGATAAGATAATATAGAGAATAGGATAGGATAGAGGATAGGACAGGATAGATGATAGGATAGGATAGAGGATAGGATAGGATAGAGGATAGGATAGGATAGAGGATATGATAGGCTAGGATAGAGGATAGGATAGGATTGAGGATAGCATAGGATTGAGGATAGGATAGGATAGAGAATAGGATAGGATAGGATAGAGGATAGGATAGGATAGAGGATAGGATAGGATAGAGGATAGGATAGGATAGAGTACAGGATAGTATAGAGGATAAGATAATATAGAGAATAGGATAGGATAGAGGATAGGACAGGATAGAGGATAGAATAGGATAGAGGATAGGATAGGATTGAGGATAGGATAGGACAGATGATAGGATAGAGGATTGGATAGGATAGAGGATACGATACGATAGAGGATAGGATAGGATAGAGGGTAGGATAGAGAATTGGATCAGGATAGAGGATACGATACGATAGAGGATAGGATAGGATAGAGGATGGGATAGGACAGAGGATAGGATAGGATAGAGGATAGAATAGGATAGAGGATAGGATAGGATTGAGGATAGAATAGGATAGAGGATAGGATAGGATAGAGGATAGGATAGAGGATTGGATAGGATTAAGGATATTATGGGATAGAGGATAGGATAGGATAGGATAGGATAGGATAGAGGATAGGATAGGATATATGATACTATAGGATGGAGGATACGATACTATAGAGGATAGTATAGGATAGAGGATAGGATAGGATAGAGGGTAGGATAGGACAGAGGATAGGATAGGATAGAGGATAGGATAGGATAGACGATAGGATAGGATAGAGGATATGATAGGCTAGCATAGAGGATTGGATAGGATTGAGGATAGGATAGGATAGAGGATAGGATAGGATTGAGGATAGCATAGGATTGAGGATAGGATAGGATAGAGGATATGATAGAGGATTGCATAGGATTGAGGATATTATGGGATAGAGGATAGGATAGGATAGGATAGGATAGAGGATAGGATAGGATAGAGGATAGGATAGGATAGAGGATAGGATAGAGGATTGGATAGGATTAAGGATATTATGGGATAGAGGATAGGATAGGATAGGATAGGATAGGATAGAGGATAGGATAGGATAGAGGATAGGATAGGATATATGATACTATAGGATGGAGGATACGATATTATAGAGGATAGTATAGGATAGAGGATAGGATAGGGTAGAGGATAGGATAAGATAGAGGATAGGATAGGGTAGAGGATACGATAAGATAGAGGATATAATAGAATAGAGTACAGGATAGTATAGAGGACAAGATAATATAGAGAATAGGATAGGATAGAGGATAGGACAGGATAGATGATAGGATAGGATAGAGGATAGGATAGGATAGAGGATAGGATAGGATAAAGGATATGATAGGATAGAGGATAGGATAGATTAGAGTATAGGATAGGATAGAGGATAGGATAGGATATATGATACTATAGGATGGAGGATACGATATTATAGAGGATAGTATAGGATAGAGGATAGGATAGGATAGAGGGTAGGATAGGACAGAGGATAGGATAGGATAGAGGATAGGATAGGATAGAGGATATGATAGGCTAGCATAGAGGATTGGATAGGATTGAGGATAGGATAGGATAGAGGATAGGATAGGATTGAGGATAGCATAGGATTGAGGATAGGATAGGGTAGAGAGTAGGATAGGATAGAGGATAGGATAGGATAGAGGATATGATAGAGGATTGCATAGGATTGAGGATATTATGGGATAGAGGATAGGATAGGATAGATGATAGGATAGAGGATTGGATAGGATAGAGGATACGATACGATAGAGGATAGGATAGGATAGAGGGTAGGATAGAGAATTGGATAAGGATAGAGGATACGATACGATAGAGGATAGGATAGGATAGAGGATGGGATAGGACAGAGGATAGGATAGGATAGAGGATAGAATAGGATAGAGGATAGGATAGGATTGAGGATAGAATAGGATAGAGGATAGGATAGGATAGAGGATAGGATAGAGGATTGGATAGGATAGAGGATACGATACGATAGAGGATAGGATAGGATAGAGGGTAGGATAGAGAATTGGATAAGGATAGAGGATACGATACGATAGAGGATAGGATAGGATAGAGGATGGGATAGGACAGAGGATAGGATAGGATAGAGGATAGAATAGGATAGAGGATAGGATAGGATAGAGGATAGGATAGGATAGAGGATATGATAGGCTAGGATAGAGGATAGGATAGGATTGAGGATAGCATAGGATTGAGGATAGGATAGGATAGAGAATAGGATAGGATAGGATAGAGGATAGGATAGGATAGAGGATAGGATAGGATAGAGGATAGGATAGGATAGAGCACAGGATAGTATAGAGGATAAGATAATATAGAGAATAGGATAGGATAGAGGATAGGACAGGATAGAGGATAGGATAGGATAGAAGATAGGATAGTATAGAGAATAGAATAGGATAGAGGATAGGATAGGATTGAGGATAGGATAGGACAGATGATAGGATAGAGGATTGGATATAATAGAGGATACGATACGATAGAGGATAGGATAAGATAGAGGGTAGGATTGAGAATTGGATGGGATAGAGGATACGATACGATAGAGGATAGAATAGGATAGAGGATGGGATAGGACAGAGGATAGGATAGGATAGAGGATAGAATAGGATAGAGGATAGGATAGGATTGAGGATAGGATAGGATAGATGATAGGATAGAGGATTGGATAGGATATAGGATACGATACGTTAGAGGATAGGATAGGATAGAGGGTAGGATAGAGAATTGGATGGGATAGAGGATACGATACGATAGAGGATAGGATAGGATAGAGGATGGGCTAGGACAGAGGATAGGATAGGATAGAGGATAGGATAGGATAGAGGATGGGATAGGACAGAGGATAGGATAGGATAGAGGATAGGATAGGATAGAGGATATGATAGGCTAGGATAGAGGATAGGATAGGATAGGATAGGATAGGATAGGATAGGATAGGATAGGATAGGATAGAGGATAGGATAGGATAAAGGATATGATAGGATAGAGGATAGGATAGAATAGAGTATAGGATAGGATATATGATACTATAGGATGGAGGATACGATATTATAGAGGATAGTATAGGATAGAGGATAGGATAGGGTAGAGGATAGGATAGGATATATGATACTATAGGATGGAGGATACGATATTATAGAGGATAGTATAGGATAGAGGATAGGATAGGGTAGAGGATAAGATAATATAGAGAATAGGATAGGATAGAGGATAGGACAGGATAGAGGATAGGATAGGATAGAGGATAGGATAGGATAGATGATAGGATAGAGGATTGGATAGGATAGAGGATACGATACGATAGAGGATTGGATAGGATAGAGGATGGGATAGGACAGAGGATAGGATAGGATAGAGGATAGAATAGGATAGAGGATAGGATAGAATTGAGGATAGGATAGGATAGATGATAGGATAAAGGATTGGATAGGATAGAGGATACGATACGATAGAGGATAGGATAGGATAGAGGGTAGGATAGAAAATTGAATAGGATTGAGTATATTATGGGATAGAGGATAGGATAGGATAGGATAGGATAGAGGATAGGATAGGATATATGATATTATAGGATGGAGGATACGATATTATAGAGGATAGGATAGGGTAGAGGATAGGATAAGATAGAGGATAGGATAGGGTAGATGATAGGATAAGATAGAGGATAGGATAGAATAGAGTACAGGATAGTATAGAGGATAAGATAATATAGAGAATAGGATAGGATAGAGGATAGGACAGGATAGAGGATAGGATAGGATAGAGGATAGAATAGGATAGAGGATAGGATAGGATTGAGGATAGGATAGGATAGCGGGTAGGATAGAGAATTGAATAGGATTGAGGATATTATGGGATAGAGGATAGGATAGGATAGGATAGGATAGGGGATAGGATAGGATAGAGGATAGGATAGTATAGAGAATAGAATAGGATAGAGGATAGGATAGGATTGAGGATAGGATAGGATAGATGATAGGATAGAGGATTGGATAGGATAGAGGATACGATACGATAGAGGATAGGATAGGATAGAGGGTAGGATAGAGAATTGAATAGGATTGATGATATTATGGGATAGAGGATAGGATAGGATAGGATAGAGGATAGGATAGAGGATAGGATAGAGGATAGGATAGGATAGGGGATACGATAGGATAGAGGATAGGATAGGATAGAGGATAGAATAGGATAGAGGATAGGATAGGATTGAGGATAGAATAGGATAGATGATAGGATAGAGGATTGGATAGGATAGAGGATACGATACGATAGAGGATAGGATAGGATAGAGGGTAGGATAGAAAATTGAATAGGATTGAGGATATTATGGGATAGAGGATAGGATAGGATAGGATAGGATAGAGTACAGGATAGTATAGAGGATAAGATAATATAGAGAATAGGATAGGATAGAGGATACGATAGGATAAAGGATAGAATAGGATAGAGGATAGGATAGGATAGAGGATAGGATAGGATATATGATACTATAGGATGGAGGATACGATATTATAGAGGATAGTATAGGATAGAGGATAGGATAGGGTAGAGGATAAGATAGGATAGAGGATAGGATAGGATAGAGGATAGGATAGGATATATGATACTATAGGATGGAGGATACGATATTATAGAGGATAGTATAGGATAGAGGATAGGATAGGGTAGAGGATAGGATAAGATAGAGGATAGGATAGGGTAGAGGATAGGATAAGATAGAGGATAGGATAGAATAGAGTACAGGATAGTATAGAGGATAAGATAATATAGAGAATAGGATAGGATAGAGGATAGGACAGGATAGAGGATAGGATAAGATAGAGGGTAGGATAGGGTAGAGGATAGGATAAGATAGAGGATAGGATAGAATAGAGTACAGGATAGTATAGAGGATAAGATAATATAGAGAATAGGATAGGATAGAGGATAGGACAGGATAGAGGATAGGATAAGATAGAGGGTAGGATAGAGAATTGAATAGGATTGAGTGTATTATGGGATAGAGGATAGGATAGGATAGGATAGGGATAGAGGATAGGATAAGATAGAGGATAGGATAGGATAGTGGATAGGATAGGATAGAGGATAGGATAGGATAGAGGATATGATAGGCTAGGATAGAGGATAGGATAGGATTGTTGATAGGATAGGATAGAGGATAGGATAGGATTGAGGATAGCATAGGATTGAGGATAGGATAGGATAGAGAATAGGATAGGATAGAGGATAGGATAGGATAGAGGATAGGATAGAGGATTGGATAGGATTGAGGATATTATGGGATAGAGGATAGGATAGGATAGGATAGGATAGGATATAATAGAGGATAGGATAGGATAAAGGATATGATAGGATAGAGGATAGGATAGAATAGAGTATAGGATAGGATAGAGGATAGGATAGGATATATGATACTATAGGATGGAGGATACGATATTATAGAGGATAGGATAGGATATATGATATTATAGGATGGAGGATACGATATTATAGAGGATAGGATAGGGTAGACGATAGGATAGGGGATTGCATAAGATAGAGGATATGATAGGATAGAGGATAGGATAGGATAGAGGATAGGATAGGACAGAGGATAGGATAGGATAGAGTACAGGATAGTATAGAGGATAAGATAATATAGAGAATAGGATAGGATAGAGGAAAGGACAGGATAGAGGATAGGATAGGATAGAGGATAGGATAGGATAGAGGATAGGATAGGATTGAGGATAGCATAGGATTGAGGATAGGATAGGATACAGAGTAGGATAGCATAGAGGATAGGATAGGATAGAGGATAGGATAGGATATATGATACTATAGGATGGAGGATACGATATTATAGAGGATAGTATAGGATAGAGGATAGGATAGGGTAGAGGATAGGATAAGATAGAGGGTGGGATAGAGAATTGAATAGGATTGAGGATATTATGGGATAGAGGATAGGATAGGATAGAGGATAGGATAGGATAGATGATAGGATAGAGGATTGGATAGGATAGAGGCTACGATACGATAGAGGATAGGATAGGATAGAGGGTAGGATAGAGAATTGGATAAGGATAGAGGATACGATACGATAGAGGATAGGATAGGATAGAGGATGGGATAGGACAGAGGATAGGATAGGATAGAGGATAGAATAGGATAGAGGATAGGATAGGATTGAGGATAGAATAGGATAGAGAATAGGATAGGATAGAGGATATGATAGGCTAGGATAGAGGATAGGATAGGATTGAGGATAGGATAGGATATAGGATATGATAGGCTAGGATAGAGGATAGGACAGGATTGAGGATAGGATAGGATAGAGGATAGGATAGGATTGAGCATAGCATAGGATTGAGGATAGGATAGGATAGAGAATAGGATAGGATAGAGGATAGTATAGAGGATAGAATAGATTATTGGATAGGATTGAGGATATTATGGGATAGAGGATAGGATAGGATAGGATAGGATAGAGGATAGGATAGGATAGAGGATAGGACAGGATAGAGGATAGGATAGGATAGAGGATAGGATAGTATAGAGAATAGAATGGGATAGAGGATAGGATAGGATAGTGGATATGATAGGCTAGGATAGAGGATAGGATAGGATTGAGGGTAGGATAGGATAGAGGATAGGATAGGGTAGAGGATAGGATGAGATAGAGGATAGGATAGAATAGAGTACAGGATAGTATAGAGGATAAGATAATATAGAGAATAGGATAGGATAGAGGATAGGACAGGATGGAGGATAGGATAGGATAGAGGATAGGATAGGATAGATGATAGGATAGAGGATTGGATAGGATAGAGGATTGGATAGGATAGAGGATACGATACGATAGAGGATTGGATAGGATAGAGGGTAGGATAGAGAATTGGATAAGGATAGAGAATACGATACGATAGATGATAGGATAGGATAGAGGATGGGATAGGACAGAGGATAGGATAGGATAGAGGATAGAATAGGATAGAGGATAGGATAGGATTGAGGATAGGATAGGATAGATGATAGGATAAAGGATTGGATAGGATAGAGGATACGATACGATAGAGGATAGGATAGGATAGAGGGTAGGATAGAAAATTGAATAGGATTGAGGATATCATGGGATAGAGGATAGGATAGGATAGGATAGGATAGGATAGAGGATAGGATAGGATATATGATATTATAGGATGGAGGATACGATATTATAGAGGATAGGATAGGGTAGAGGATAGGATAAGATAGAGGATAGGATAGGGTAGATGATAGGATAAGATAGAGGATAGGATAGAATAGAGTACAGGATAGTATAGAGGATAAGATAATATAGAGAATAGGATAGGATAGAGGATAGGACAGGATAGAGGATAGGATAGGATAGAGGATAGAATAGGATAGAGGATAGGATAGGATTGAGGATAGGATAGGATAGCGGGTAGGATAGAGAATTGAATAGGATTGAGGATATTATGGGATAGAGGATAGGATAGGATAGGATAGGATAGAGGATAGGATAGGATAGAGGATAGGATAGGATAGAGGATAGGATAGTATAGAGAATAGAATAGGATAGAGGATAGGATAGGATTGAGGATAGGATAGGATAGATGATAGGATAGAGGATTGGATAGGATAGAGGATACGATACGATAGAGGATAGGATAGGATAGAGGGTAGGATAGAGAATTGAATAGGATTGAGGATATTATGGGATAGAGGATAGGATAGGATAGGATAGAGGATAGGATAGAGGATAGGATAGAGGATAGGATAGGATAGGGGATACGATAGGATAGAGGATAGGATAGGATAGAGGATAGAATAGGATAGAGGATAGGATAGGATTGAGGATAGAATAGGATAGATGATAGGATAGAGGATTGGATAGGATAGAGGATACGATACGATAGAGGATAGGATAGGATAGAGGATAGGACATGATAGAGGATAGGATAAGATAGAGGGTAGGATAGAGAATTGAATAGGATTGAGTATATTATGGGATAGAGGATAGGATAGGATAGGATAGGGATAGAGGATAGGATAAGATAGAGGATAGGATAGGATAGAGGATAGGATAGGATAGAGGATAGGATAGGATAGAGGATATGATAGGCTAGGATAGAGGATAGGATAGGATTGTTGATAGGATAGGATAGAGGATAGGATAGGATTGAGGATAGCATAGGATTGAGGATAGGATAGGATAGAGGATAGGATAGGATAGAGGATAGGATAGTATAGAGAATAGAATAGGATAGAGGATAGGATAGGATTGAGGATAGGATAGGATAGATGATAGGATAGAGGATTGGATAGGATAGAGGATACGATACGATAGAGGATAGTATAGGATAGAGGATAGGATAGGGTAGAGGATAGGATAAGATAGAGGATAGGATAGGGTAGAGGATAGGATAAGATAGAGGATAGGATAGAATAGAGTACAGGATAGTATAGAGGATAAGATAATATAGAGAATAGGATAGGATAGAGGATAGGACATGATAGAGGATAGGATAAGATAGAGGGTAGGATAGAGAATTGAATAGGATTGAGTATATTATGGGATAGAGGATAGGATAGGATAGGATAGGGATAGAGGATAGGATAAGATAGAGGATAGGATAGGATAGAGGATAGGATAGGATAGAGGATAGGATAGGATAGAGGATATGATAGGCTAGGATAGAGGATAGGATAGGATTGTTGATAGGATAGGATAGAGGATAGGATAGGATTGAGGATAGCATAGGATTGAGGATAGGATAGGATAGAGAATAGGATAGGATAGAGGATAGGATAGGATAGAGAATAGGATAGAGGATTGGATAGGATTGAGGATATTATGGGATAGAGGTTAGGATAGGATAGGATAGGATAGGATATAATAGAGGATATGATAGGATAGAGGATAGGATAGAATAGAGTATAGGATAGGATAGATGATAGGATAGGATATATGATACTATAGGATGGAGGATACGATATTATAGAGGATAGGATAGGATATATGATATTATAGGATGGAGGATACGATATTATAGAGGATAGGATAGGATAGACGATAGGATAGGGGATTGCATAAGATAGAGGATATGATAGGATAGAGGATAGGATAGGATAGAGGATAGGATAGGACAGAGGATAGGATAGGATAGAGGATAGGATAGGATTGGAGATAGGATAGGATAGATGATAGGATAGGATAGAGGATAGGATAGAGGATAGGATAGAGGATTGGATAGGATTGAGGATATTATGGGATAGAGGATAGGATAGGATAGGATAGGATGGGATAGAGAATAGGATAGGATAGAGGATAGGATAGGGTAGAGGATAGGATAAGATAGAGGATAGTATAGGATAGAGGATAGGATAGGGTAGAGGATAGGATAAGATAGAGGATAGGATAGGGTAGAGGATAGGATAAGATAGAGGATAGGATAGATGATTGGATAGGATAGAGGATAGGATAGAGCATTGGATAGGATTGAGGATATTATGGGATAGAGGATAGGATAGGATAGGATAGGATAGAGGATAGGATAGGATAGAGGATAGGATACGATATTATACAGGATACGATTTTATAGACGATATTATAGGATAGAGCACCGGATTGGACATGGGATACGATATTATAGAGGATACGATATTATAGAGGATAGGATAGGATAGAGAATATGATAGGATAGAGGATAGGATAGGATAGAGTATAGGATAGGATAGAGGATAGGATAGAATTGGAGATAGGATAGGATAGATGATAGGATAGGATAGAGAATAGGATATGATAGAGGATAACATAGGATAGAGTACAGGATAGGATAGAGGAGAGGATAGAATAGAGTACAGGATACTCTTGAGGATAAAATAATATAGAGAATAGGATAGGATAGAGGACAGGACAGGATAGAGTATAGGATAGTGTAGAGGATAGGATAGGATAGAGGATAGGATAGGATAGAGGATACGATATTATACAGGATACGATTTTATAGACGATATTATAGGATAGAGCACCGGATAGGACATGGGATACGATATTATGCAGGATACGATATTATAGACGATAGGATAGGATAAAGAATATGATAGGATAGAGGATAGGATAGGATAGAGGATAGGATAGGATAGAGGATAGGATAGGATTGGAGATAGGATAGGATAGATGATAGGATAGGATAGAGGATAGGATAGAGGATTGGATAGGATAGAAGATAATGTAGAGGATTGGACAGGATTGAGGATATTATGGGATAGAGGATAGGATAGGATAGGATAGAGGATAGGATAGGATAGAGGATAGGATAAGGTAGAGGATAGGATGGGATAGAGGATAGGATAGGATAAAGGATAGGATAGGATAGAGGATAGGATAGCATAGAGGATAGGATAGGATAGAGGATAGGATAGCATAGAGGATAGGATAGGATAGAGGATAGGATAGGATATATGATATTATAGGATGGAGGATACGATAGTATAGAGGGTAGTATAGGATAGAGGATAGGATAAGATAGAGTATA
The DNA here is from genome assembly GCF_050948215.1 of Halictus rubicundus. NCBI lineage: Eukaryota > Metazoa > Arthropoda > Insecta > Hymenoptera > Halictidae > Halictus > Halictus rubicundus. The sequence continues at coordinate 335,619 of NW_027488682.1, read as the reverse complement.
GGATAGGGTAGAGGATAGGATAAGATAGAGGATAGGATAGGATAGAGGATAGTATAGGATAGAGGATAGGATAGGGTAGAGGATAGGATAAGATAGAGGACAGGATAAGATAGAGGATAGGATAGGGTAGATGAGAGGATAAGATAGAGGATAGGACAGAATAGAGTACAGGATAGTATAGAGTATAAAATAATATAGAGAATAGGATAGGATAGAGGATAGGACAGGATAGAGTATAGGATAGGATAGAGGATAGGATAGAGGATTGGATAGGATTGAGGATATTATGGGATAGAGGATAGGATAGGATAGGATAGGATGGGATAGAGAATAGGATAGGATAGAGGATAGGATAGGGTAGAGGATAGGATAAGATAGAGGATAGTATAGGATAGAGGATAGGATAGGGTAGAGGATAGGATAAGATAGAGGATAGGATAGGGTAGAGGATAGGATAAGATAGAGGATAGGATAGATGATTGGATAGGATAGAGGATAGGATAGAGCATTGGATAGGATTGAGGATATTATGGGATAGAGGATAGGATAGGATAGGATAGGATAGAGGATAGGATAGGATAGAGGATAGGATAGGATAGAGGATAGGATACGATATTATACAGGATACGATTTTATAGACGATATTATAGGATAGAGCACCGGATTGGACATGGGATACGATATTATAGAGGATACGATATTATAGAGGATAGGATAGGATCGAGAATATGATAGGATAGAGGATAGGATAGGATAGAGAATAGGATATGATAGAGGATAACATAGGATAGAGTATAGGATTGGATAGAGGATAGGATAGAATAGAGTACAGGATACTCTTGAGGATAAAGTAATATAGAGAATAGGATAGGATAGAGGACAGGACAGGATAGAGTATAGGATAGTGTAGAGGATAGGATAGGATAGAGGAGAGGATAGGATAGAGGATACGATATTATACAGGATACGATTTTATAGACGGTATTATAGGATAGAGCACCGGATAGGACATGGGATACGATATTATGGAGGATACGATATTATAGACGATAGGATAGGATAAAGAATATGATAGGATAGAGGATAGGATAGGATAGAGGATAGGATAGGATAGAGGATAGGATAGGATTGGAGATAGGATAGGATAGATGATAGGATAGGATAGAGGATAGGATAGAGGATTGGATAGGATAGAAGATAATGTAGAGGATTGGATAGGATTGAGGATATTATGGGATAGAGGATAGGATAGGATAGGATAGAGGATAGGATAGGATAGAGGATAGGATAAGATAGAGGATAGGATGGGATAGAGGATAGGATAGGATAAAGGATAGGATAGGATAGAGGATAGGATAGCATAGAGGATAGGATAGGATAGAGGATAGGATAGCATAGAGGATAGGATAGGATAGAGGATAGGATAGGATATATGATATTATAGGATGGAGGATACGAAAGTATAGAGGATAGTATAGGATAGAGGATAGGATAAGATAGAGTATAGGATAGGGTAGAGGATAGGATAAGATAGAGGATAGGATAGAATAGAGTACAGGATAGTATAGAGGATAATATAATATAGAGAATAGGATAGGATAGAGGATAGGACAGGATAGAGGATAGGATAGGATAGAGGATAGGATAGGATAGAGGATAGGATAGGATAGAGAATTGAATAGGATAGAGGATATGATAGGATTGCGGATAGCATAGGATAGATGATAGGATAGAGGATAGGATAGAGCATTGGATAGGATTGAGGATATTATGGGATAGAGGATAGGATAGGATAGGATAGGATAGAGGATAGGATAGGATAGAGGATAGGATAGGATAGAGGATAGGATACGATATTATACAGGATACGATTTTATAGACGATATTATAGGATAGAGCACCGGATTGGACATGGGATACGATATTATAGAGGATACGATATTATAGAGGATAGGATAGGATCGAGAATATGATAGGATAGAGGATAGGATAGGATAGAGGATAGGATAGGATAGAGGATAGGATAGGATTGGAGATAGGATAGGATAGATGATAGGATAGGATAGAGAATAGGATATGATAGAGGATAACATAGGATAGAGTATAGGATTGGATAGAGGATAGGATAGAATAGAGTACAGGATACTCTTGAGGATAAAGTAATATAGAGAATAGGATAGGATAGAGGACAGGACAGGATAGAGTATAGGATAGTGTAGAGGATAGGATAGGATAGAGGATAGGATAGGATAGAGGATACGATATTATACAGGATACGATTTTATAGACGGTATTATAGGATAGAGCACCGGATAGGACATGGGATACGATATTATGGAGGATACGATATTATAGACGATAGGATAGGATAAAGAATATGATAGGATAGAGGATAGGATAGGATAGAGGATAGGATAGGATAGAGGATAGGATAGGATTGGAGATAGGATAGGATAGATGATAGGATAGGATAGAGGATAGGATAGAGGATTGGATAGGATAGAAGATAATGTAGAGGATTGGAGAGGATTGAGGATATTATGGGATAGAGGATAGGATAGGATAGGATAGAGGATAGGATAGGATAGAGGATAGGATAAGATAGAGGATAGGATGGGATAGAGGATAGGATAGGATAAAGGATAGGATAGGATAGAGGATAGGATAGCATAGAGGATAGGATAGGATAGAGGATAGGATAGCATAGAGGATAGGACAGGATAGAGGATAGGATAGGATATATGATATTATAGGATGGAGGATACGAAAGTATAGAGGATAGTATAGGATAGAGGATAGGATAAGATAGAGTATAGGATAGGGTAGAGGATAGGATAAGATAGAGGATAGGATAGAATAGAGTACAGGATAGTATAGAGGATAATATAATATAGAGAATAGTATAGGATAGAGGATAGGACAGGATAGAGGATAGGATAGGATAGAGGATAGGATAGGATAGAGGATAGGATAGGATAGAGAATTGAATAGGATAGAGGATATGATAGGATTGCGGATAGGATAGGATAGATGATAGGATAGAGGATTTGATAGAATAGAGGATACGATACGATAGAGGATAGGATAGGTTAGAGTGTAGGATAGGATAGAGGATAACATAGGATAGAGGATACGATATTATACAGGATACGATTTTATAGACGATATTATAGGATAGAGCACCGGATAGGACATGAGATACGATATTATAGACTATACGATATTATAGAGGATAGGATAGGATAGAGAATATGATAGGATAGAGGATAGGATAGGATGGAGGATAGGATAGGATTAAGGATACGATAGGATAGATGATAGGATAGGATAGAGGATAGGATATTATAGGAGAGAGGATATTATAGGATAGAGGATAGGATAGGATTGAGGATAGGATTGGATACAGGATCGGATAGGATATATGATATTATAGGTTGGAGGATACGATATTATAGAGGATAGGATAGGATAGACGATAGTATAGGGGATTGGATAGGATAGAGGATTGGATAGGATAGAGGATAGGATAGGATAGAGGATAGGATAGGATAGAAGATAGTATAGGATTGGAGATAGGATAGGATAGATGATAGGATAGGATAGAGTATAGGATAGAGGAGTGGATAGAATAGAAGATAGGAAAGAGGATTGGATAGGATTGAGGATATTATGGGATAGAGGATAGGATAGGATAGGATAGGATAGAGGATAAGATAGGATAGAGGATAGGATAGGGTAGAGGATAGGATAAGATAGAGGATAGGATAGGGTATATGATATTATAGGATGGAGGATATGATACGATAGAGGATAGGATAGGATAGTGGGTAGGATAGAGAATTGGATAGGATAGAGGTACGATACGATAGAGGATAGGATAGGATAGAGGATAGGATAGGATGGAGGATAGGATAAGATAGAGGATAGGATAGGATAGAGGATAGGATAGGATAGAGGATAGGATAGGATACAGGATAGGATAGAGGATATTATAGGAGAGAGGATATTATAGGAGAGAGGATATTATAGGATAGAGGATTGGATAGGATACAGAATAGGATAGGATAGAGGATAGGATAGAGGATACGATAGGATTGAGGATAAGATAGGATAGACAATAGGATAGGATAGAGGATAGGATAGGATAGAGGATAGGATAGGATAGAGGATAGGATAGGACAGAGGATAGGATAGGATAGAGGATAGGATAGTATAGAGAATAGAATAGGATAGAGGATAGGATAGGATAGGATAGATGATAGGGTAGAGGATTGGATAGGATAGAGGATACGATACGATAGAGGATAGGATAGGATAGAGGGTAGGATAGAGAATTGGATGGGATAGAGGATACGATACGATAGAGGATAGGATAGGAGAGAGGATTTTATAGGAAAGAGGATAGGATAGGATTGAGGATAGGATTGGATACAGGATCGGATAGGATATATGATATTATAGGTTGGAGGATACGATATTATAGAGGATAGGATAGGATAGACGATAGAATAGGGGATTGGATAGGATAGAGGATTGGATACGATAGAGGATAGGATAGGATTGACTATATGATAGGATACAGAATAGGATAGGATAGAGGATAGGATAGGATAGGATAGAGGATAGGATAGGATTGGAGATAGGATAGGATAGATGATAGGATAGGATAGAGGATAGGATAGAGGATTGGATAGGATAGAGGATAGGATAGAGGATTGGATAGGATTGACGATATTATGGGATAGAGGATACGATAGGATAAAGGATAGGTTAGGATAGAGGATAGGATAGCATAGAGGATAGGATAGGATGGAGAATAGGATAGGATATATGATATTATAGGATGGACGATACGATATTATAGAGGATAGTATAGGATAGAGGATAGGATAGGGTAGAGGATAGGATAAGATAGAGGATAGGATAGGATACAGGATAGGATAGGATAGAGGATAGGATAGGATATATGATGTTATAGGATGGAGGATACGATATTATAGAGGATAGTATACGATAGAGGATAGGATAGGATAGAGGATAGGATAGGATTGAGGATATGATACGATAGAGAATTGGATGGGATAGAGGATACGATACGATAGAGGATAGGATAGGATAGAGAATGGGATAGGACAGAGGATAGGATAGGATAGAGGATAGAATAGGATATAGGATAGGATAGGATAGAGGAAAGGATAGGATAGAGGATAGGATAGGATAGAGGATAGGATAGGATAGAGGATAGGATAGGATATATGATATTATAGGATGGAGGATACGATATTATAGAGGATAGTATAGGATAGAGGGTAGGATAGGATATAGGGTAGGATAGAGAATTGGATAGGATAGAGGATACGATACGATAGAGGATAGGATAGGATAGAGGATAGGATAGGACAGAGGATAGGATTGGATAGAGGATAGGATTGGATAGAGGATAGGATAGGATAGAGGATAGGATAGAGGATACGATACGATGGAGGATAGGATAGGATATATGATATTATAGGATGGAGGATACGATATTATAGAGGATAGGATAGGGGAGAGGATAGGATAAGATAGAGGATAGGATAGGGTAGGTGATAGGATAGGATAGAGGATAGGATAGGATATATGATATTATTGGATGGAGGATACGATATCATAGAGGATAGGATAGGGTAGAGAATAGGATAAGATAGGGGATAGGATAGAATAGAGTACAGGATAGTATAGAGGATAAGATAATATAGAGAATAGGATAGGATAGAGGATAGGACAGGATAGAGGATAGGATAGGATAGAGGACAGGATAGGATAGAGGATAGGATAGTATAGAGAATAGAATAGGATAGAGGATAGGTGTAAAGTGATCAAAACAAGAGAGGGGTCGAAAGAAAACTCCTGAGAAACGCAGGAACTCTTTATTTAGTAATTGTTCTATACGGGACTGCTCGGGAAAAGGCGCTCAGACCAGACTGCTCGAAATCGTGCATTTTGCGAAATTTAGTCGCTCCCCTCTCCAGGATCCGGTCCCCTCCGAAAAGGGAGGGGCCCTCGTATTTGCTTTGTAAGGCCAACGCTGCTGGTTTATTGCCGGTAGCCTACGCGTCCCGGGAAGACCTTTTCTTCCCGCACACGTTTTGACCTTATTAATCTCAGGAGCCTATCTCCTGAATGGTCTACAACGGCCTCAAATCGACCCTGTGTCGACACTAGCACATGTATGGCTTGACGGCCACAAACAACACCTGTTGTTGTTTGCGCACGTTGGGCTATACCATTGAACGTTGGCACTCACCAAATAGCATAGACGGAAATAATCAATTTGTCTCTCGCCATGCCCGAAACAGCCTTACATATCTTTAAATTCCTTAATATTATAATTCTCGCGATCGCAACAAACATCAACAATCTGAAACTTATCAATTACAATACATATACATTACACATCGGAAAACAAAGAAGGATGTAACAGAAACGATACAGTCGCAGGTCGCATACCACCAACTAACCTGTGGTTAACACTCTCCCGCCCGTACAAAATTACTTTCATTTTGTACCATTATTTGCAGCGAGCAATTTGATTAATTTTCGCGCCGGCCGCGTAAACTCCCCCGTTGACGTGCGTACCTTAGCTATTCTAACTTCTCCATCCACGCTTGGATATACGTCTATGACGGTCCCTCGTTTCCATACGTTGCGAGGCGTTTGGTAATCTATGATTATCACCAAGTCACCTACTGCTAACGGTCTTGCAGTACGATTCCACTTGGTTCGCGGAATTAGTGTAGGCAAGTATTCTTTTAACCAACGCTTCCAAAACGCGTCGGCGAACGATTGCGCTATCCTCCATTGGTTTCTAGGACAAATTGCTCTAAATTCATACGCGCCCAATCTTATTTCCCCCGACGATGTACCTATGAGAAAATGATTAGGAGTCAGGGCTTCGTTGTCTCTGGGATCTACAGACACGTGCGTCAGCGGTCGTGAATTTACGGAGTGCTCTATCTCGGCTAGGAGCGTGACTAAAACTTCCTCGCTCGTCGCTTGATCGCGCAACACGGTATCGAGCGCGGTTTTGACCGATCTAATCATTCGCTCCCAAGCCCCACCCATATGTGGTGCATCCGGCGGATTAAACAGCCACTTTATTCGTTTTGACGCAGCGTATTCCTTTTGCTTCTCCGTGTCTATGCCGGCTATCGCGTCTTTCAGTTCCTTGCTCGCTCTTACGAAATTCGTTCCGTTGTCGCTGTAAACCGCCAATGGAGATCCTCTCCGGGCTGCCAACCTTTGTGAGGCCATAATAGCCGAGCTTGCGCTCAAGCTATGAGCCAAATCCAAATGTATGGCTCTTGTCGTCAAACAGGTGAAAAGGACTCCCCAGCGTTTTTCCCGCCGACGTCCAATCTTGACGCATAGCGGCCCGAAATAATCGACGCCGCAATGACTGAATGGCCGCTCTCGATACGCTAATCTACCGGCAGGTAACGTAGCCATCTTCGGATCCTGTGGTTTTCCTCTTCGTATTTTACAAACTAAACATTTGCTTATTAGCGACCGGAGCGTATTTCTGAGCCCGACGATGCAAAATTCTTGGCGGAGTTCATTTACGACTGCGTCGTGGCTAGCGTGATAAAATCGGCGATGATATTCCGCAACGAGTGACCGCGTCGCAGGGTGCTTTCCATCAAGAATAATGGGGTTATTGTTGAACTCGAAGCCCTTTACTTTCGTCACGCGTCCACTCGCTCGCAAAATACCGTTCTCGTCGACAAGGGGCTGCAGTTTTACAATTCTACTGCTTTTATGCACTTCCTTCCCGCTTCGTAGCGCTTCTAACTCCTCGCCAACGGTCGACGAATCCTCTAACACGCCTGGCCACTGCAAGTAATCCCGGCCAACCCAAAAATTTTCCCGTCGGCGGATAGAACTTTATCGTCGCTTCCGTCACGAAGACATTTTTTCGCATCTCCATCTCATCGATCTTTTTGTTTTCGGCTTCAGGCAACACCTCTTGTCTAAAACGAATCAATACTCCCGGCAGAGATTGTAATAAATCAGGCCCTGATTCGAGCTGATCATTTAGGCTTATACCCGCCGATTTTGCAGCAGCATCAAACACGAGCCTAACTCGGCCAGGCTTATTTGTATTTCGCACCCCAAAATGCGGCAGATACCAGACACGCTCGTTTGTCGAGTCTCGATCGACCCTTTCCGCGTATCCGTTTTTTATTAAACGATCCATTTCTTGATAATATAGGGACGCGTACTCCGGATCCCGATCCAGCTTTCGTTCCAAGGAGAAAAGTCTTTGCCGTGCGGTTGCGAGACTATCCACTTGCGGCGCCGGCTCTTTTCTCCATAGCAAGCCCACTTCCCACGGGTTATCTACTTTTCGAGCGGTGTTTCTGAAGGTTTGGACGGCGTATGTATGCTCATTTTTTGTCTTATTTGTATTGCTCACCCCAAAATTGTCCAATTGAAAATACTGCTTCACGAGTTCATCGAGCCGCTCTTCTTCCTTCTTGACTTGCATCTCGCACGAAGAGATCGATTTCATCTCATTCACGCCCGAGAATGCACTCTCCATTAGTCCCGCCGGCATGGAACCATGTACCGCCCATCCCAACAACGATCGGGAAATCCCTAACATATATCTTTTCAATTCGCGAAATTCGCGGGTCGCTATCATTTGCCACTGATCTTGCCCTAAGAGTAGCCTCGGTCGCGCGTTGCTGTACGCCTGTACGTTCACGTTCTCCGTGAATTTCACACGCTCCACTATCTCTACCGAAAGTGTTTGCAAGGGAAGGTTCAAATCTGGCACCGAAATTGCATGTTTGATGGCGTACGCGTCAAATGCTCCTTGTATTTCCAATTCGACCTTTTCGCTCGCGACAGTCACGGCTTCCCTATCGTTTATGCCCTTCAGGGCAAAATTCAATCGCGGTCCGCGCGCGCCTATTTCTCGCGCTAACTTCCGCTCAATCAAGGTTATAGTTGAACCTTCGTCAAGCAAGGCGTAGGTAATTACAGGTTTTTTAGGGCCTGAAACGCGGACGGGAATTATTTTTAGGAGAGTATACCCTTTCCCTTGTCATGCGCCCGGATTAATAATACAGGTCGTCGCTTCTTGTGATCGGTTCGACGCTGGTCCCTGCTTTCGTGTCGCTTGGAAATTGCCGGCCGAAGCCTTTGTTTTATGAAGCAAACTATGGTGAGGTTTATCGCAATGATCGCAATTCGCACCTTTACACTGCTTACTGCCGTGACCGCGGTCCAAACATTTGAAACATAGTTTGTTTTTTCTAACCAACGCCCAGCGTTTTTGTATGGTCTCGCGGGCAAGGTCCCGACACTGCCGAGATTTATGATTTGATCGACTGCAGAAGGCACATCTGTCGGTACGACCCGTCTGATCGCTAGGGCCAGTGTACCCTTTCTCCAGTCGACGCAGACCATGCGTCGTCGTATACGTGGCCGCAGTTCTTAAGCGCGATGGTTTTTTTTTAATTTGCGAATCGCGTACGTAGGACGTAGATGGTATATCCGTATCGAAAATGCTTGTCGCGGCCGCTAACTCAGCTTCTCTGTAAACGAAATCCGCGAGTTTCTCCAGCGTGGTCTTCTCCGCGGCAGCTTCTGCGGCATACCTATTAAACGCATATCTCAACGCAGACGGCAACTTGTTCGCAACAATTTTTATCAATTCCGGGCTATACAAATAACCAATGAGTTAATAGATTTTAACGCAACAACAGAATTACGCAATTTCGCCGCAAATTGGGCTATATTTTGATTTCCAAACTCTAAATTGGGCAATCCGCTTATATCGCTCGCGATCTTTTCTGCTATCGTGTTTTTGTTACCAAATTGCAATTCAAGCGTTTCTATAATGACATTCGCATCGCTAGCCGTGGCCAACAGCGCAGTTACGCTTGCGCGCGCCTCACCCTCGAGCGCATCAAACAGTCGCGCGACGTTTTCCCGTCTACAATATCCTCCAAGTTCCGCAGACGATAGGTACGCCTCTTTAAAATTTAGCCACTCAATTGGATTGCCCGAAAATTTCGGCAATTTTTTTGCCGTGGTCAATCGATGCAACAACCGCGAATCTCCTTCGGCCATTGATGCTTCCCTAACCGTACGCAACGTATTCACGATTGCCTCCGTCAAACGTTCGGTCGGATTAGCCTCCCATCTAGTGCTTGCCAAGATGGAGGGGCTATTACAAAAATTACGCTCGCGCGTCGGTAAGGGAACCTCTAAGTCGTCTTCTAGGGTGACGTCTTCCCGTCGGGTCTGGGCCGCTGCTCCCGGTCGAGATGCACCGTAGTTCCCGCCTTCCTGACTGTTCCTGCGAGACGATGGACTGCTCTCCTCAGCTCTCGCACGTCGCAGCGATGCGACGCCGTACTCCTGCTCTGCTGGCTGGACATCGGATGAGGCTGGAAGGACGGGTTGCGAGTTCTCCGTCGCTGCCGCTCCCCGACTCGCACCGCAGGATCTTTTTGCATTCGGAGTGCTGTCCTCGGACCGCGCAGCCGGAGTATTCTTCCTTTTCCTCGGCGGCATGGCCTCGAAGTGAACTGCTCTCACTAGTGTAACACTTAATACCCGCGGGCACTTCCACTAATCACAACTACTAGAAACAGCCACGAGCAACAATTACTAGCAACATAAACACTGTTCCCCACGAAACTCTTGATCACGAACTATTTACCGGTCTATAAGTCCCGGGTTTCGGCACCAATTTGTAAAGTGATCAAAACAAGAGGGGGGTCGAAAGAAAACTCCTGAGAAACGCAGGAACTCTTTATTTAGTAATTGTTCTATACGGGACTGCTCGGGAAAAGGCCCTCAGACCAGACTGCTCGAAATCGTGCATTTTGCGAAATTTAGTCGCTCCCCTCTCCAGGATCCGGTCCCCTCCGAAAAGGGAGGGGCCCTCGTATTTGCTTTGTAAGGCCAACGCTGCTGGTTTATTGCCGGTAGCCTACGCGTCCCGGGAAGACCTTTTCTTCCCGCACACGTTTTGACCTTATTAATCTCAGGAGCCTATCTCCTGAATGGTCTACAACGGCCTCAAGTCGACCCTGTGTCGACACTAGCACGTGTATGGCTTGACGGCCACAAACAACACCTGTTGTTGTTTGCGCACGTTGGGCTATACCATTGAACGTTGGCACTCACCAAATAGCATAGACGGAAATAATCAATTTGTCTCTCGAAATGCACGAAACAGCCTTACATATCTTTAAATTCCTTAATATTATAATTCTCGCGATCGCAACAAACATCAACAATCTGAAACTTATCAATTACAATACATATACATTACACATCGGAAAACAAAGGAGGATGTAACAGAAACGATACAGTCGCAGGTCGCATACCACCAACTAACCTGTGGTTAACAATAGGATAGGATTGAGGATAGGATAGGATAGATGATAGGGTAGAGGATTGGATAGGATAGAGGATACGATACGATAGAGGATAGGATAGGATAGAGGGTAGGATAGAGAATTGGATGGGATAGAGGATACGATACGATAGAGGATAGGCTAGGATAGAGGATGGGATAGGACAGAGGATAGGATAGGATAGAGGATAGGATAGGATTGAGGATATCATAGGATTGAGGATAGGATAGGATAGAGAGTAGGATAGGATAGAGGATAGGATAGGATAGAGGATAGGATAGAGGATTGGATAGGATTGAGGATATTATGGGATAGAGGATAGGATATAATAGGATAGAGGATAGGAGAGGATAGAGGATAGGATAGGATAGAGGATAGGATAGGATAGAGGATAGGATAGGATAGAGGATAGGATAGGGTAGAGGATAGGATAGGATAGATGAAAAGATAGAGGATTGGATAGGATAGAGGATACGATACGATAGAGGATAGGATAGGATAGCGGGTAGGATAGAGAATTGAATAGGATTGAGGATATTATGGGATAGAGGATAGGATAGGATAGGATAGGATAGGATAGAAGATATGATAGGCTAGGATAGAGGATAGGATAGGATTGAGGATAGGATAGGATAGAGGATAGGATAGGATTGAGGATAGCATAGGATTGAGGATAGGATAGGATAGAGAGTAGGATAGGATAGAGGATAGGATAGGATAGAGGATAGGATAGAGGATTGGATAGGATTGAGGATATTATGGGATAGAGGATAGGATATAATAGGATAGAGGATAGGATAGGATAGAGGATAGGATAGGATAGAGGATAGAGGATAGGATAGGATAGAGGATAGGATACGGAAGAGGATAGGATAGGATAGATGAAAAGATAGAGGATTGGATAGGATAGAGGATACGATACGATAGAGGATAGGATAGGATAAAGGGTAGGATAGAGAATTGAATAGGATTGAGGATATTATGGGATAGAGGATAGGATAGGATAGGATAGGGTAGAGGATAGGATAAGATAGAGGATAGGATAGAATAGAGTACAGGATAGTATAGAGGATAATATAATATAGAGAATAGGATAGGATAGAGGATAGGAGAAGATAGAGGATAGGATAGGATAGAGGATAGGATAGGATAGATGATAGGATAGTATAGAGAATAGAGTAGGATAGAAGATAGGATAGGATTGAGGACAGGATAGGATAGATGATAGGATAGGATTGAGGATAGCATAGGATTGAGAATAGGATAGGATAGAGAATAGGATAGGATAGAGGATAGGATAGGATAGAGAATAGGATAGAGGATTGGATAGGATTGAGGATATTATGGGATAGAGGATAGGATAGGATAGGATAGGATAGAGGATAGGGCAGGATAGAGGATAGGCTAGGATAGAGGATAGGATAGGATTGAGGATAGGATAGGATAGAGGATAGGATAGGATTGAGGATCGGATAGGATAGAGGATAGGATATGATATACGATAGGATAGAGTATACCATACGATAGAGTATAGGCTAGGATAGATGGTAGGATAGAGAATTGGATAGGATAGAGAGTATACGATACGATAAAGGATAGGATAGGATATACGACATTATAGGATGGAGGATACGATATTATAGAGGATAGGATAGGATAGACGATAGGATAGGGGATTGGATAGGATAGAGGATATGATAGGATAGAGAATAGGACAGGATAGAGGATAGGATAATACAGAGGATAGGATAGGATAGAGGATAGGATAGGATAGAGGATAGGATAGGATAGAGGATAGAATAGGATAGAGGATAGGATAGGATAGAGGATAGGATAGGATAGAGGATAGGATAGGATAGAGGATAGGATAGGATAGAGGATATGATAGGCTAGGATAGAGGATAGGATAGGATTGAGGATCGGATAGGATAGAGGATAGGATAGGATATACGACAGGATAGAGTATACCATACGATGGAGTATAGGGTAGGATACAGGGTAGGATAGAGAATTGGATAGGATAGAGGATACGATACGATAGAGGATAGGATAGGATTGAGGATAGGATAGGATAGATGATAGGATAGAGGATTGGACAGGATAGAGGATACGATACGATAGAGGATAGGATAGGATAGAGGAGAGGATAGGACAGAGGATAGCATAGGATTGAGGACAGGATAGGATAGAGGATAGGTGAGGATAGAGGATAGGATAGAGGATTGGATAGGATTGAGGATAGGATAGGATATATGATAGGTTAGGATAGAGTATAGGATAGAGGATTGGATAGGATAGAGGATAGGATAGGATAGAGGATAGGATAGGATAGAGGATAGGATACAGGATTGGATAGGATTGAGGATATTATGGGATAGAGGATAGGATAGGATAGGGGATAGGATGGATAGAGGATAGGATAGGATAGAGGATAGGATGGATAGAGGATAGGATAGGATAGAGGATAGGATAAGATAGAGGACAGGATAGGGTAGAGGATAGGATAAGATAGAGGATAGGATAGGATAGAGGATATGATAGGCTAGGATAGAGAATAGGATAGGATTGAGGATAGGATAGGATAGAGGATAGGATAGGATTGAGGATAGCATAGGATTGAGGATAGGATAGGATAGAGGATAGGATAGGATTGAGGATAGCATAGGATTGAGGATATTATCGGATAGAGGATAGGATAGGATTGAGGATAGGATTGGATACAGGATAGGATAGGATATATGATATTATGGGATGGAGGATACGATATTATAGAGGATAGGATAGAGGATAGGATAAGATAGAGGAGAGGATAGGGTAGAGGATAGGATAAGATAGAGGATATGATAGAATAGAGTACAGGATAGTATAGAGGATAAGATACGATAGAGGATAGGATAGGATAGAGGATATGATAGGCTAGGATAGAGAATAGGATAGGATTGAGGATAGGATAGGATAGGATAGAGGATAGGATAGGATTGAGAATAGGATTGGATACAGGATAGGATAGTATATATGATATTATGGGATGGAGGATACGATATTATAGAGGATAGGATAGGATAGACGATAGGATAGGGGATTGGATAGGATAGAGGATAGGATAGAGGATAGAGGATAGAGGATACGATATTATGGAGGATAGGATAGGATAGACGATAGGATAAGGGATTGGATAGGATAGAGGATAGGATAGGATAGAGGATATTATAGGTTAGAGGATAGGATAGGATAGAGGACAGGATAGGATAGAGGATAGGATAGAGGATAGGATAGGATAGAGGATATTATAGGTTAGAGGATAGGATAGGATAGAGGACAGGATAGGATAGAGGATAGGATAGGATAGATGGTAGGATAATATAGAGAATAGCATAGGATAGAGGATAGGATAGGACAGAGAATAGGATAGGATAGAGGATAGGATAGGATAGAGGATAGGATAGGATAGGATAGAGGATAGGATAGGATAGGATAGAGGATAGGATAGGATAGACGATAGGATAGAGGATAGGATAGGATAGACGATAGGATAGAGGATAGGATGGATAGAGGATAGGATAGGATAAAGGATAGGATAGGATAGAGGATAGGATAGGATAGAGGATAGGATAGGATATATAATATTATAGGATGGAGGATACGACATTATAGAGGATAGAATAGGATCGAGGATATGATAGGGTAGAGGATAGGATAAGATAGAGGATAGGATAGGGTAGAGGATAGGATACAATAGAGTACAGGATAGTATAGAGGATAAGATAATATAGAGAATAGGATATAATAGAGGATAGGATAGGCTAGGATTGAGTATAGGATAGGAGAGGGGATAGGATAGGATTGAGGATAGGATAGAATAGGATAGGATGGAGGATAGGATAGGATAGACAATAGGATAGGGGATTGGATAGGGTAGAGGATAGGATAGGATAGATGACAGTGTAGGATAGAGGATAGGATAGGATAGATGATAGGATAATATAGAGAATAGGATAGGATAGAGGATAGGACAGGATAGAGGATAGGATAGGATAGAGGATATGATAGGATAGAGGATAGGATTGGGTAGAGACTAGTATAGGATAGAGGATATTATAGAGGATTGGATAGAGGATTGGAAAGGATTGAGGATATTATGGGATAGAGGATAGGATAGGATATATGATATTATAGAATGGAGGATACGATATTATAGAGGATAGGATAGGATAGACGATAGGATAGGAGATTGGATAGCATAGAGGATATCATAGGATAGAGGATAGGATAGGATAGAGGATAGGATAGGACAGAGGACAGGATAGGATAGAGAATAGAATAAGATAGAGGTTAGGATAGGATTGAGGATAGGATAGGATAGAGGATAGGATAGGATTGAGGATAGGATGGGATAGAGGATAGGATAGAGGATATTAAAGGAGAGAGTATATTATTGGATAGAGGATAGGATAGGATTGAGGATAGGATTGGATACAGGAGAGGATAGGATATATGATATTATGGGATGGAGGATACGATATTATAGAGGATAGGATAGGATAGACGATAGGATAGGGGATTGGATAGGATAGAGAATAGGATAGGATAGAGGATAGGATAGGATAGAGGATAGGATAGGATAGAGGACAGGATAGGATTGAGGATAGGATAAGATATAGTATAAGATAGGATAGAGGATAGGATAGGATAGAGGATAGGATAGTATAGAGGATAAGATAGGATAGAGGATATGATAGTATAGAGGATAAGATACGATAGAGGATAGGATAGGATAGAGGATATGATAGGCTAGGATAGAGAATAGGATAGGATTGAGGATAGGATAGGATAGAGGATAGGATAGGATTGAGGATAGCATAGGATTGAGGATAGGATAGGATAGAGGATAGGATAGGATTGAGGATAGGATGGGATAGAGGATAGGATAGAGGATATTATAGGAGAGAGGATATTATCGGATAGAGGATAGGATAGGATTGAGGATAGGATAGGATACAGGATAGGATAGTATATATGATATTATGGGATGGAGGATACGATATTATAGAGGATAGGATAGGATAGACGATAGGATAGGGGATTGGATAGGATAGAGGATAGGATAGGATAGAGGATATTATAGGTTAGAGGATAGAATAGGATAGAGGACAGGATAGGATAGAGGATAGGATAGGATAGATGATAGTATAATATAGAGAATAGCATACCATAGAGGATAGGATAGGACAGAGAATAGGATAGGATAGAGGATAGGATAGGATAGAGGATAGGATAGGATAGGATAGAGGATAGGATATGATAGGATAGAGGATAGGATAGGATAGACGATAGGATAGAGGATTGGATTGAGGATATTATGGGATAGAGGAAAGGATAGGATAGATGATAGGATAGAGGATTGGATAGGATAGAGGATACGATACGATAGAGGATAGGATAGGATAGAGTACAGGATAGTATAGAGGATAAGATACGATAGAGGATAGGATAGGATAGAGGATATGATAGGCTAGGATTGAGGATAGCATAGGATTGAGGATAGGATAGGATAGAGGATAGGATAGGATTGAGGATAGCATAGGATTGAGGATATTATCGGATAGAGGATAGGATAGGATTGAGGATAGGATTGGATACAGGATAGGATAGGATATATGATATTATGGGATGGAGGATACGATATTATAGAGGATAGGATAGAGGATAGGATAAGATAGAGGAGAGGATAGGGTAGAGGATAGGATAAGATAGAGGATATGATAGAATAGAGTACAGGATAGTATAGAGGATAAGATACGATAGAGGATAGGATAGGATAGAGGATATGATAGGCTAGGATAGAGAATAGGATAGGATTGAGGATAGGATAGGATAGAGCATAGGATAGGATTGAGAATAGGATTGGATACAGGATAGGATAGTATATATGATATTATGGGATGGAGGATACGATATTATAGAGGATAGGATAGGATAGACGATAGGATAGGGGATTGGATAGGATAGAGGATAGGATAGAGGATAGAGGATAGAGGATACGATATTATGGAGGATAGGATAGGATAGACGATAGGATAAGGGATTGGATAGGATAGAGGATAGGATAGGATAGAGGATATTATAGGTTAGAGGATAGGATAGGATAGAGGACAGGATAGGATAGAGGATAGGATAGAGGATAGGATAGGATAGAGGATATTATAGGTTAGAGGATAGGATAGGATAGAGGACAGGATAGGATAGAGGATAGGATAGGATAGATGGTAGGATAATATAGAGAATAGCATAGGATAGAGGATAGGATAGGACAGAGAATAGGATAGGATAGAGGATAGGATAGGATAGAGGATAGGATAGGATAGGATAGAGGATAGGATAGGATAGGATAGAGGATAGGATAGGATAGACGATAGGATAGAGGATAGGATAGGATTGACGATAGGATAGAGGATAGGATGGATAGAGGATAGGATAGGATAAAGGATAGGATAGGATAGAGGATAGGATAGGATAGAGGATAGGATAGGATATATAATATTATAGGATGGAGGATACGACATTATAGAGGATAGAATAGGATCGAGGATATGATAGGGTAGAGGATAGGATAAGATAGAGGATAGGATAGGGTAGAGGATAGGATACAATAGAGTACAGGATAGTATAGAGGATAAGATAATATAGAGAATAGGATATAATAGAGGATAGGATAGGCTAGGATTGAGTATAGGATAGGAGAGGGGATAGGATAGGATTGAGGATAGGATAGAATAGGATAGGATGGAGGATAGGATAGGATAGACAATAGGATAGGGGATTGGATAGGGTAGAGGATAGGATAGGATAGATGACAGTGTAGGATAGAGGATAGGATAGGATAGATGATAGGATAATATAGAGAATAGGATAGGATAGAGGATAGGACAGGATAGAGGATAGGATAGGATAGAGGATATGATAGGATAGAGGATAGGATTGGGTGGAGACTAGGATAGGATAGAGGATATTATAGAGGATTGGATAGAGGATTGGAAAGGATTGAGGATATTATGGGATAGAGGATAGGATAGGATATATGATATTATAGAATGGAGGATACGATATTATAGAGGATAGGATAGGATAGACGATAGGATAGGAGATTGGATAGCATAGAGGATATCATAGGATAGAGGATAGGATAGGATAGAGGATAGGATAGGACAGAGGACAGGATAGGATAGAGAATAGAATAAGATAGAGGTTAGGATAGGATTGAGGATAGGATAGGATAGAGGATAGGATAGGATTGAGGATAGGATGGGATAGAGGATAGGATAGAGGATATTAAAGGAGAGAGTATATTATTGGATAGAGGATAGGATAGGATTGAGGATAGGATTGGATACAGGAGAGGATAGGATATATGATATTATGGGATGGAGGATACGATATTATAGAGGATAGGATAGGATAGACGATAGGATAGGGGATTGGATAGGATAGAGAATAGGATAGGATAGAGGATAGGATAGGATAGAGGATAGGATAGGATAGAGGACAGGATAGGATTGAGGATAGGATAAGATATAGTATAAGATAGGATAGAGGATAGGATAGGATAGAGGATAGGATAGTATAGAGGATAAGATAGGATAGAGGATATGATAGTATAGAGGATAAGATACGATAGAGGATAGGATAGGGTAGAGGATATGATAGGCTAGGATAGAGAATAGGATAGGATTGAGGATAGGATAGGATAGAGGATAGGATAGGATTGAGGATAGCATAGGATTGAGGATAGGATAGGATAGAGGATAGGATAGGATTGAGGATAGGATGGGATAGAGGATAGGATAGAGGATATTATAGGAGAGAGGATATTATCGGATAGAGGATAGGATAGGATTGAGGATAGGATAGGATACAGGATAGGATAGTATATATGATATTATGGGATGGAGGATACGATATTATAGAGGATAGGATAGGATAGACGATAGGATAGGGGATTGGATAGGATAGAGGATAGGATAGGATAGAGGATATTATAGGTTAGAGGATAGAATAGGATAGAGGACAGGATAGGATAGAGGATAGGATAGGATAGATGATAGTATAATATAGAGAATAGCATACCATAGAGGATAGGATAGGACAGAGAATAGGATAGGATAGAGGATAGGATAGGATAGAGGATAGGATAGGATAGGATAGAGGATAGGATATGATAGGATAGAGGATAGGATAGGATAGACGATAGGATAGAGGATTGGATTGAGGATATTATGGGATAGAGGAAAGGATAGGATAGATGATAGGATAGAGGATTGGATAGGATAGAGGATACGATACGATAGAGGATAGGATAGGATACAGGATAGGATAGGATAGAGGGTAGGATAGCGGATTGGATTGGATAGAGGATACGATACGATAGAGGATAGGATAGGACAGAGGATAGGATAGGATAGAGGATAGGATAGGATAGAGGATATGATAGGATAGAGGATAGGATAGGATAGAGGATAGGATAGGATTGAGGATCGGATAGGATAGAGGATAGGATAGCATTGAGGATAGGATAGGATAGAGGATAGGATAGGATTTAGGATAGCATAGGATTGATGATAGGAGAGGATAGTGAACAGGATAGGATAGAGGATAGGATAGGATAGTGGATAGGATAGGATAGAGGATAGGATAGGATACAGGATAGGATAGGATTGAGGATGGGATAAGATTGAGAATAATATAGGATAGAGAATAGGAAAGGATAGAGGATAGAATAGGATAGAGGATAGGATAGGAATGAGGATAGAATAGGATAGATGATAGGATAGGATAGAGGATAGGATAGGATAGAGGATACGATATTATACAGGATACGATTTTATAGAGGATATTATAGGATAGAGCACCGGATAGGACATGGGATACGATATTATAGAGGATAGGATAGGATAGAGAATAGGATAGGATAGAGGATAGGATAGGATAGAGAATAGGATAGGATAGAGGATAGGATAGGATTGAGGATAGGATTGGATAGAGGATAGGTAAGGATAGAGGATAGGATAGAGGATAAGATAGGAATGAGGATAGGATAGGATAGAGGATAGGATAGGATAGAGGATAGGATAGGATAGAGGACAGGATAGGGTAAAGGATAGGATAAGATAGAGGATAGGATAGAATAGAGTACAGGATAGTATAGAGGATAGGATAGGATAGAGGATAAGATAGGATAGAGGATACGATAGGATATAGGATAAGATAGGGTAGAGGATAGGATAATATAGAGGATAGGATAGGGTAGAGGATTGGATAAGATAGAGTATAGGATAGAATAGAGTACAGGGTATTATAGAGGATAAGATAGGATAGAGGATAGGATAGGATAGAGGATAGGATAGGATCGAGGATAGGATAGGATAGAGGATAGGATAGGATAGAGGACAGGATAGGATAGAGAATAGAATAAGATAGAGGTTAGGATAGGATTGAGGATAGGATAGGATAGAGGATAGGATAGGATTGAGGATAGGATGGGATAGAGGATAGGATAGAGGATATTAAAGGAGAGAGTATATTATTGGATAGAGGATAGGATAGGATTGAGGATAGGATTGGATACAGGAGAGGATAGGATATATGATATTATGGGATGGAGGATACGATATTATAGAGGATAGGATAGGATAGACGATAGGATAGGGGATTGGATAGGATAGAGAATAGGATAGGATAGAGGATAGGATAGTATAGAGGATAGGATAGGTCGGAGAATAGGATAGGATAGAGGATAGGATAGGATAGAGGATAGGATAGGATAGACGATAGGATAGAGGATAGGATTGAGGATATTATGGGATAGAGGAAAGGATAGGATAGATGATAGGATAGAGGATTGGATAGGATAGAGGATACGATACGATAGAGGATAGGATAGGATACAGGATAGGATAGGATAGAGGGTAGGATAGCGGATTGGATTGGATAGAGGATACGATACGATAGAGGATAGGATAGGATAGAGGATAGGATAGGACAGAGGATAGGATAGGATAGAGGATAGGATAGGATAGAGGATATGATAGGATAGAGGATAGGATAGGATAGAGGATAGGATAGGATTGTGGATCGGATAGGATAGATGATAGGATAGGATAGAGGATAGGATAGGATTGAGGATAGGATAGAATAGAGTACAGGATAGTATAGAGGATAAGATAGGATAGAGGATAGGATAGGATAGAGGATAGGATAGGATTGAGGATAGGATAGGATAGAGGATAGGATAGGATAGAGCATAGGATAGGATTGAGGATAGGATAGGA